>NW_006239286.1:80914-85151 GCF_000226075.1 Solanum tuberosum | reverse complement strand
ACTTTTCAAGTTCCCAACTTTTCAAGTTCCTCTCTTTTCATCTTCCCTCCATAAGGAATGCACGGACGAGTGTGTACTTTACAAGCAAGGGTCCATTGCATCTGGATAAGTAGGTTTCCCCTTGGACTTTTCGTAGTGAACATATGTCGGATATACTCGGTCAATCGGTTGATGCGATATCTTTGAACCGTCGAGCTTTGGTGTATACCTAGACAACCATATGTCACACAATTAACCCTTTACCGTTTATAGTTTTTAAGGTTGTGTTTGTTTCAGCCATGAACACCTCCTGGTTTTATGAGTGTATAAAGAATATGCTTTTGACAAAAAATTCTCTTTGAAACGGCTTACACTTCACACTCACATAAGTGATTTCTAACCGTGTCATCGCGTAGATACACTATTTGGTCAAATCTGCCAAACTTAGCAAATCATTAAAAACTTTAAGCTTTATTAACTCAATAACAAGCCTTAATGTTTTAACCTTGTTCCTGAACATTATCTTCATCATGAGAATGGATTGAGTTGATTGACAATGTTGAACCGTCAACCACAACTTTGTTTTTCTCCTTGAATCTATCTCTTGGGATCTCCAGTCTGCTAGATAGAGTTACCGCCATGCTGACTTGTCCTAAGCCGTAAACCCATTCCCTTAGATGATCTTTCAACTGCCTCTCTTACTAGGCATTCCATTAGTGGATTTGACACATTATCGCTTGACTTCACATAGTCAATTGTGATAATTCCACTAGAGAACAGTTGGCTTATGGTGTTATGTCTTCATCATATATGACGAGACTTCCCGTTGTACATGACGCTTCCTGCCCTACCTATTGCTGCTTGATTGTCACAATGTATGCAAATAAGTCCCCACAGGTTTGGGCCAGAATGGAATATTCTCTAAGAAATTCCGAAGCCATTCAGCTTCTTCACCGGCCTTATCTAAAGCAATAAATTCAGATTCCATTGTGGAGCGAGCGATACATGTCTGTTTGGACGATTTCCAAGAGACTGCTCATCCACCAAGTGTAAACACATAACCACTTGTGGATTTTACTTTATTTGACCCGGTGATCCAATTTGCATCACTATATCCTTCAATCACGACATAATATTTATTATAATGCAAAACATAGTGTTGTGTATATTTCAGATACCCCAACACACGTTTCATTGCCATCTAGTGAGTTTGATTAGGATTACTAGTGAACCGACTCAGTTTGCTAATAGCACATGCTATATCTGGTCACGTACAATTCATAATATACATCAAACTTCCCAACACTTTGGCATATTCCAGTTGAGAGTCACTTTCACCTTTATTCTTTTGAAATGTAAAGCTTAAATCAATTGGAGTTTTGACAACATTGAAATTCAAGTACTTGAACTTATCCAATACTCTTTCAATATAATGAGATTGAGATAATGCTAGTCCCTGAGGAGTTTTGAGAAGCCTGATCCCTAAGATCAAATCAGTAACTCCTAAGTCCTTCATATCGAACTTGCTGGACAACATGCGCTTAGTAGCATTTATATTGCCAATATCTTTATTCATTATTAATATGTCGTCAACATACAGACAAACAATGACTTCATGATTCAGAACGTTTTATGTAAACACACTTATCACATTCGTTAATTTTGAATCAATTTGCTAACATTGTTTGGTCAAATTTAGCATGCCATTGTTTAGGCGCTTGCTTGAGCCCATAAAGCGACTTCACAAGTCTGCACACTTTCTCTTCTTTACTAGGAACCACAAACCCTTCAGGTTGTTCCATGTAAATTTCTTCCTCCAACTCTCCATTTAAGAAGGTTGTCTTTACATCCATTTTGTGGATTCTAAGATCATGCACTGCCGCTAGTGCTATTAACATCCTAATTGATGTTATTCTTGTTACTGGAGAGTATGTATCAAAGTAGTCCAGACCTTTTTTTTGTCTGTATCCTGTGACTACAAGTCTAGCCTTATATTTGTCAATAGTCCCATCATCTTTTATTTTCCTTTTAAAGATCCACTTTGATCATAAAGGTTTATTTCCTGGAAGAAGATCAGCCAATTCCCAAGTATGGTTACTTAAAATTGATTCGATCTCACTATTGACTGCTTCTTTCCAATAAGTTGACCCAGACGAAGACATAGCTGCTTTAAATATTTGAGGCTCATTTTCAAGCAACAGTGCCACAAAATCTAGTCTGAAAGAAGTAGATTTCCGTTGGCGATTACTACGCCTAGGATCCTCATTAGGTAGTGTATTTTCCATTGATTCTTCCCGTGGTCGTTTAGGTCTTTCACTTGTCGACTCACATTCAGTTTTATACGGATACATGTGTTCAAAAAACTCAGCGTTATCTGACTCAATTATTGTATTAACATGAATTTCAGGATTATTAGATTTATGAACCAAAAACCGTCAGGCCTTACTGTTCACAACATATCCAATAAATACACAATCCATTATTTTGGGTCCAATTTTCACCCTATTGGGTAAAGGAACCTTTACTTTGGCTAAACACCTTCACACTTTGAAATATTTCAAGTTAAGTTTCCTTTCTTTCCATAACTCATGTGGAATTGATTGCGTTTTATTACGGGGTACCCTATTGAGTATCTTGTTAGCCGTAAGGATGGCTTTCCCCTACAGGTTTCGCGTTGAACCAGAATTGATTATCAAGGCATTCATCATTTCCTTTAATGTTTTGTTCTTCCGTTCTGCCAAACAATTTGACTGTGGTGTATATGGTGCAGTAGTTTGATGAATAATACCATATTCCAAACATATCTCTGCAAAAGGAGATTCGTATTCTCCACCCCTATCACTCTGAATCATTTTTATCTTTAGATTCAATTGATTTTCCACTTCATTTTTGTATTGATTAAATGCATCAATTGTTTCATCCTTACTATTAAGCAAATATACATAACAGAATCGAGTGCAATCGTGAATAAAAGTTATAAAATACTTTTTCCCATCACGAGATGGTATTGACTTCATATCGCATATATCTGTGTGAATTAAGTCTAAATATTTTGAATTCTTGTTACAAACTTACTTTCCACACAAATTTTCCATTTCGATTTATCGCATTTGAAATTAGACAATACTTCTAAAGTAATCATTTTTCGCAAGACTTTGTAATTTACATGTCCCAAATGGGCATGCATAAATCATTTGACTCCAATAAGTAAACAGAAGCAAAATTCTTATTAATATTGTCAACAACCATTACATTCAATTTGAAGAGGCATTCAGTGACGTAGCCCTTTCCTAAGAACATCTCATTCTTACTTATTACAATTTTGTCACTAACTAGGACACACTTAAACCCATTCTTAATGAGCAGTGCAACAGAAACTAAATTCTTTCTAATAGTAGGAACATGCAGAACGTTGTTCAAAGTCAACACCTTGTCGGATGTCATTTTCAACATTACTTTCCCAGTTTCTGCAATTCTTGCTGTTGTTGTGTTCCCCATGAACAAATCTCCATCAAACTCAGCAGGAGTGTACGTTGCAAAGACTTTTTTCACAGAACAAATATATCGAGTGGCACCTGAGTCGAGAAATCACTCCTTGGAATTTCCAACTAAGTTGCACTCCGAGATCATTGCACATAGGTAATCTGCATCTTCCATCTCTTCCACGATGTTTGCTTGACTTTTGCCTTTGTCTTTATCTTTGTCATTTCTTGGAGCACGACAGTTAGAAGACTTGTGACCAGCCTTACCACAGTTATAACAATTGCCCTTGAATTTCTTCTTGGCATGTTTTGACTTCTGTCCGTTGGACTTCTTTCTCTTCTTGCCTTTGGCAGGAGCTTCTTCAACAATATTAACTCCAATCATTGTCGAACTCTTACGAGACTTCTTTTCGGCGGTCTTGTTATCTTCCTCAATCTTGAGTTGAATCACAAGATCTTCAAGCTTCATTTCCTTACGTTTGTGCTTTAGATAATTCTTGAAGTCGTTTCACAAAAGAGGTAACTTCTCAATCATTGCAACCACTTGAAAAAGCTTCATTAACTACCATGTCCTCAACAATCAGATCATGGAAAATAAATTGAAGATCCTGCACTTGTGATCCAACAATTTTACTATCTGACATTTTATAATCTAAAAACTTTGCGACCATAAACTTTTTCAAGCATGCATCTTCTGGCTTATATTTCTTCAAAAGTGCATCCCACAATTCTTTCGAAGTTGTCATTGCACTATAGACATTATATAAGTCATCCTC
>NW_006239286.1:75654-80714 GCF_000226075.1 Solanum tuberosum | reverse complement strand
TGAAATTCACACCAGAGAATTTTCCCGAGTTCTTTGCTGGTGGTACAACAGTTCGGGTTGGTGTAGCAACAACCACCGTTACATTATCATTTGCCCTCAATCTTGAGCCGAATCACAAGATCTTCAAGCTTCATTTCCTTACGTTTGTGCTTTAGATAATTCTTGAAGTCGTTTCACAAAAGAGGTAACTTCTCAATCATTGCAACCACTTGAAAAAGCTTCATTAACTACCATGTCCTCAACAATCAGATCATGGAAAATAAATTGAAGATCCTGCACTTGTGATCCAACAATTTTACTATCTGACATTTTATAATCTAAAAACTTTGCGACCATAAACTTTTTCAAGCATGCATCTTCTATCTTATATTTCTTCTCAAGTGCAGTCCACAATTCTTTCGAAGTTGTCATTGCACAATAGACATTATATAAGTCATCATCTAAAGCACTCAGAATGTAGCCCTTACATAGGAAGTCTATCTGTTTCCATGCTTCAATAATCATGAATTTTTCTCTGTCTGACATATCAACAGCAGGCACTAGAGTTTCTTCATTTGTAAATTTCTGCAAACCAAGAGTGTTAAGACAGAAAAATACCCGTTGCTGCCATCCTGTGAAATTCACACCAGAGAATTTTCCCGAGTTCTTTGCTGGTGGTACAACAGTTCGGGTTGGTGTAGCAACAACCACCGTTACATTATCATTTGCCATTTCAGAATCTGTAATAAACATAAATTGATACAAATGACTCAGTAAGCAATAACTTAAATTCTAAACTTAATAGAAGTATAAAACCACGAAGGATTTTGTCTCCACCAGAAACACAGATTAAAATAAAATAAATAATTTCCTTAAGATTGTTATACAATATGTGTTTAAAACAGTACTACTGATTACAACAAACTTTGCAGAAATACGAAGTTACCAAAGTTTAATTAACCAGTGAAGAACAGAAGAACAAAATTTAATTCACAAAACTAAAATCTGTAAAAACAAAATGGAAAGAAGATCAAGCCCACTGAATACACAGTGTCCCCTTAAGGAAATTATTCCCCTATAATATCCGAGGTTTGATTTGGAATATGTCCTCCCATGATAGAATGATCTCAATCACCAGTGTATTGATACCCAAAACGCTGGTGTCAGCGAGCCACTCAATGAAAGTAAAGTACACGAAGAAAATTTGTGCAAAAGAAGAAGAGGTAATCATAAATTTTCGTAAGTAAAAAGTCTAAAGAATTACGGGTATTTATAGCCAAGAGGAACTGATTTCGAAAGGTTGCAACCTTTCAGAATCCACACGACCATTCATGAAAGTTTGCAACCTTTCAAACGGTCATGGTTGTTCCTGAAAGTTGCAACCTTCAAAACAGTCATCTCCAACGGCGGGAAAATCAAATAAAACGGGTCGTGCGCGGATCCGTGTCGGGTCGAATGTTTCGGTTAATTAACTAAATAGTTGAAACGTTTTGGCCATTTAATTTAGTTTAAATAAATAATTAACTAAATAATTAAAACAAAACATTGTCCAAAAATTAATCTCTCGATCATTGTCCAAAGCCGAAGCCGAAGCCGAAACCGAGTGAGCGACGACGCGAGGGGTTCCCTCTTTCCAACCCTTTTAACAAAGTGTTTCTCTATTTAAACACTTCTATTTTTCTATCCACCACCAATGAGGGAGAAATGTCTTTTCTTAAAGCATAAGAGAATCTTTTCCAATTTCTCTTTTCATCTTGCCTCCATTTCCCATTTAACTCTTGCTATACCCAACATCCTCATCCTTAATCAAAGGTCTCAAGTTCGAGCTTCTGAAAATGGAAAAAATCTTGTTGGAAGCGATGGCCGTCTCCAAAAATGGACCATGCAATGAGCGAATCCGAATTTAATCAGATCCCAATACAAATACTGAACACCGATTGAAAAATAAAAAATAAAAAAATGAATTGAACCTTGGATATTACCTTGACAAAATCTGGACAGACTACTACGTACAAAATAATTTATCCATATAGGTGATCTTAGTCTTATTAATTTTATTATATACAAACTTAGGTATAATGAAGCGACTATCTAAACTATGTGTAATCACACTAAATTAATCGTTACACAAAATGACATTTTTCATAGCTATATAATAACGATTCAACAATACGATACAACAAAATATAAGTACGTAACATTCAGAACAATATAGTATTATTTAAAATATCAATACGATACGATACAACACAATACGATACAATAGGTAACAATTCATCATTCTCAACCCATTAGCAATAAATTTTCCCATTTAATTCATCTTCTTAGACTTAAGTACTTGAAGCACATTTTGTGCAGTGCAATATGAAATTGCTTGAACAGTGACCAGAGGGTTCACACCAAGGGCAGTTGGAAAAACACTAGTGTCACCAATAACAAATCTTCAACTTCCCATGTTTCTCCTTTTGGATTTACAACTGATATTTTTGGATCAATTCCCATTCTACAACTTCCCATTTGATGTGCTGAACATATAGGTGTTGAGAGATTTTTTAATCTGCCTCTTGAACTTTCTTCTTTCACAAAACTCTCAAATTCATCTACACTTGATTCTTTCACTTTAAATTTCTTTCCTTTTACACGGTGAGTTCCAATTTCTTCTGCTCCAGCAGCTGCCAAGATTCTTAATAGCTTCTCTATACCGACCTACATCAGTGGCGAAGTCAGAAATTTCATTAATAGGTATTTAAGGATAATATTTGACATATATATAGTACATGGTAGAGGTTTCCCACGAAGAGTGTTCAACTGATCACCCTTCGACATACATATTAGTTATGCCCCTTGCCTTCATTGTAGAACTAAAATATCTAGAATAATTTCATAACTAGAGTCTGGGAAGGATGATGTGGATGCAGACCTTATTCCTACCTTTGTGGGATATATTTTGTTTGTGAATAATCATAAATTTATAATTATTAATCATATCAATCACCACATAATTATGTGATATATTAAAATTTGTAATGCTTCCTCATATTTAACGGTAATATAATTCTATAAATAGTGATATAACATATAATGTTTACATTAAAGAATTGAAAATATACACTTTCATTAATTAAAAAATAAATATATGTCAAGTTATAATATCATAAAGACAAAAATAATTGTAACACCCCGTAACTAGAAAGAACTAGAAAGAAGTTAAAAAGTGGAAATAATCATTTTTGGAAAGGATATAAAAATCTGGAAAATTTGTCAAGTAAGTTAAGTTGGATTTTTGGTCAATTTCAAATGACCATAACTTCTAGCGCATGATGATTTAAGTGTGTTTCCAGATATCGTAGGAAAGATCTTGGAATAATCTTTCCAATGCCACCAAGTTTGCGCGATTCCGAGTTCGCATGAGTGAGATATGCCCAATCGAAGTTGGGCTGTTCAAATAAGGAAAGTCCAATCCGGATTTTGAAAGGGTAGTTTGGTCTTTTCCTTACCCAATTAATTTAATCCGTTTTAGTAAATTAATTAAGGGTCAAAACTGAATTTGGTCAGTTTAGAAAATTGGAAATCTACGCCAGGGCCGGGAGAAAGGAGAATGAAGGAGAAAAGGCAAGATTCGTCAAGAACGTTCAAGTTTGATTGTGGATTTCGCCAAGGATTCAATCCTATGAGGTATGTGAGTTCACACAACGTTGGATTCGTTCACCCACGCGTCAAACATGTTTAATTCAGCATGAATTCATCCTAAAAGTTGAAAGTTTGAATGTTTTTGATGTGTGTTCTTGAATTTACTTTCGTTCTTGAAATTGGGATGAAATTGAGAAGTTTCTGAGATCTTTACCTCAAGTTTTAGAGGTGTTTTGAGTTAGGTTCTTGGGTACATATGCTGGGTATCTGAATCTAAAGAGAATTTGCGAAAAATAGTCGAGTTTAGGCGAATTGGGGATGAAAAACGAAGAAGGAAAAAGTCGGGAGAATCTAGGCAGTGGAGCAGCGTCGCGGACTTGCTCTTCAGATTTAAGAAAAAGTTCTTCGCGGAGCGGAGCGGTCACAGACCGTTCTGCCTCAAAAGTTATTTTCGCGACCAAAAAATTAAATACATCTCCGCGTCGCGGACCAACTTTTAGACAGTGATTTCTTGATCTTTCCTCGTGTTTAACTATCTAAAAACACTCCTAAACTTCATGAGATCTTTCCTATCACAAATCTCAATCCTTGAATCCATAGTTCAATTCAAGGATCAGTTAAGAGTCAAGTCAAGAGAAGTTAAGAGCCAAGTCAAGAGAAGTTCATAGAGTCTTCCAAACGTCTTTTACAAATGATTTAACTTTGTTTTAAGACTTGAATTTTGAGTTGAGTAAAGAGTAAAGAGTAAAGTTGAAGTTCATTTCTTCATAGTATATGGGGACTATGTATTCCCAAGGAGTTAAAATATTTTCACATTTAAACAAGAAAAGGAAACCTTGATTTCCAAATAGCCTTTGAGCTAGTTTTCAGAAAAGAGTAAATGCTTTCACAATTAAGCAAGAGAGGAAACTTTGATTTCTAAGATAGCCTTTGAGCTAAGTTTTGTAGCAATTATCTCAAATCACAGAAAGAAGTATGTTTTAAACATAAGAGCTAGTATCATATTTTGGGAGTAGTATTGAGCACCGATATGGGGGAGAGTTCAGACAACTCACAACCCTCATAAACCATGTAGCCATCATGGGTAGAAGAGGGTAATACTTTTTAGATGATTCCTTTAGTGTTTTTTAGCATAGACTAGTGGATCCCCTTAGTAGTTCAAGTTGTATACCTTCGGCAAGGTATAGGACGGCCCTGCCAGCATGAGGTAAAACATTGTATCATCATAATAACTCTTACGTGATGGTTGTGGATTAGAGAAACTCCCACAGAAGTAATTGTATTCTTATATACACAATTTATTTGTATTTTTACATACATTTCAGAGTTATAGTGTATCTTTGCATACACACAAAGTATTATTGTATTTCCAAATACACAGAGTTGACATACATGTTTTAAACAACTTTTCTTTATATTGCACTTGTTTTATACTCCTTTATATTGAAATA
>NW_006239286.1:52314-75541 GCF_000226075.1 Solanum tuberosum | reverse complement strand
AGTTTTTCTGTTCCTTTCAAGCTTATGTCTTGTTTTACAATTCCTCTCGCATACTCGTACATCCAATGTACTGATGCCATTTGGCCTGCATCTTCTTATGGTGCAGACACAGGTAACCAGGATCAGCATCCAGCGCATTATTGATCCAGTTGAGCACTCAGAGTCAGTTGGTGAGCCCCCTTGCTTTTCGGAGGATCCCTTTTGGTTATGTTTTGTTTTATTGCTTACTTATTTCAGTTGTTAGGATTATTGGGGGTCATGTCCCGAAAACCCTCAGAGTTTAGAGGCTTCATAGACATAGTTAGTTGATGTTAGTTCATGAGTCTTTACTTTTCCTTTTCAGTTAAGTTGAGACTTGAGTTGCCACTTTGGCAGTGAATGTTATTTATTACATTCTCAGTTATTTATTGAGTAGTTCAGTGTACTATTTTTAAAAGTATTTATCTTAAGTAAAGTCTTCTGTTGAGTAAGAAATCCAGGCCAAGGGTTCGCTTGGGGCCATCAATGGTTCTCGAGTGCCAGTCTCCCCCATAGTGTAGGCTCGGGGAGTGACAATAATATTTACCACTAACTTAGGGGACCATAAATAGTATTTTCCATTTATAAGAAGAAAGTGTCTAGATATATTCCTTTGGAGGAATATTATAACTATTCTTCGATAACAATAACAATATATCTAGTGTAATTTCATAGGTGAGATTTGAAAAGGATGATATGCATGCTGCTTATCTCTATCTTATGAATATCAAAAGACTATTTCTAATAGATCTTCGAGTCAAGAAAAACATGTCAAAAAAGTAAGTATATAAATAACTATAATAGTAAAAGTCATACCGAAAACCATAATTTTTTTTTAGCAATGATCAATAACATCATAAAACTATCCTTAGGACCAAAGATAATAATATTAATCATAACTACCCTCAAGTGTAGGATACAGAAATAACAGAAAAGGGGACCAAAGAATGTCAAATCCACCTCATGACATAACAAAGTGAGTTGGCAACTTTAATTTAAAGGAAGGAAAACAAAATATCATTAATTTATATACCCTCAAGAAGTTGCAACTCTTGTAACTACTAGGCCTGAGAAAAAGCCATACATATCTAAATAAATAATGGAAAAAGGATAAATACCTCCGAACTATCGTAAGTGGTATGCATATACATTTCGTTATATTTTTAGTACATCAGTATCCCTACCGTCCAAAATTTTAAAGTGTATATACCCGTTATACTAACGGTGGTACACATGTCTTAATCCTAACCATTGACCCGAATTTATTAAATTTCTACCAAAAATTAAAATCCCTACCCAAATTAATTTGAAAAACCCACCCAAATACATAATACCCACGCCCAAAAATATAACTCAAAATTCCCAAATCAATTCACTCCCAAAACTTAATTTCTTCTCCTTCTCCCACCCTATAATTCGTGGGTATATTTGTCCTTTTTTCCAATAAATAAATATATCTATATATATTGTTGAGAAATTATAGCTACAAGTGTCACCTAGTTGCCGGGCAAACCTAGATGCATGTCTGATTAGAAGTTCACGTGAACTTAGTAACTTTTGTTCATCAGCCTAAGATTTAGTCTGACAATTATTATCAAAAAAAACAAAAAGAAGATTGTGATCACTGGGCAAATTTAGAATTTTCATTAAGAGGGTCGAAAATAAAAAGTTGTACTAAGATTTAAACTTGGAACCCAAAGATGAGTTTTGAACACCTCAACCACTAAATCAACCTCTAATCTTATATTTAGAAGATTCAAAATCAATATATAGACATAAATTTTTTTAAAAATATCTTATATATATAATATATTTTTTTATCGAGAGGATTCAGGTGAACTGCCTCGACTACCTCTAGGTCCGGCCTGATTGTGGCAGAGTACTTCTTTTGTTGTTTAATTTGATTTTCAAATTTCTTTAGGAGTACTCTAGTTTAAAGTTATGTAAATGTTTATAGTTTGATTTCTACTTCTTGAAGGAGGTAGATATGCTTCCCAAGTCATTATGTTACTACCTCCGTTCAATAATAGTTGTCTCCTATATTATTTTGGGATGTTCAACAATACTTGTTTATTTTATGAAATCAATAGATAGTTTACACTTAATTCCTAATTTATTCTTATCATTCATTAGTCATTTCTCTATTACATTTTTCAAGACATTGCATTTATTATATTCAAAGGGTGATATAGTAAAATTACCCCTCTATTTATAGTTTCTTAAGAAGTAATGTAAATTCAATAATGAATAAGTATTATTAGACAGAAAAATTATTAATTAATGAGGAAGAAAATGAGGGACCATGCATGTGGAAAGGATGTCATAAACTCTATTTAATGTGTTGGTGTACAATGAATGCACTTTTAGTGGTAAAAAAAAGAAGGAAAAAGATATTATCCAATATCCATTGATTTTTCACTTTAAAATTCAATTCTAATTCACCCCTAACTACCTACAATAAATGTATTTTGCATGTGTCATATAGCTCATATCTATAAGGTTGGTACAAACTTGTGGTAGGGTTGAGATATTTCAAAACATTCTTTTTGTTTTTCAATTATTCTTACAATTTTTTCATGATCTAGCTTTCTAGATCATCAATTTTATTAAATCGTCATATGTGAATATCAGAGTCACACACTTTTTAATAGTTATCAAGTCTAACTATAGCGCAGCTAAGGGTCTAAGATAACTATAACTATAGTCATAAATTACAAGATGGAATTAGCCTTAAGTTTTTAATAATAGGGACTTATTTGTCATGACATTGGAAAAGTCTATCACTATTGGATGAAAAAAATTCCAAATCATCTCGAGTTTATAAAAATTATTTGGGAGGCAGTTGATTTTGACTTTTTGATCTCGCTTGATTCATAAACATGATTCAAAATCAACAATTTTTAATTTTAATTTGACTTTGAAGGTTTGCTCATAGGCTAAACGGAAGTCAAAATTTCAAACTCACCAATTTCAAGTAACTATTAATACATACTTGCTTCTTTGTCAAAAATAAGAATGAAAACAAAATAAAGAGATCATTTATTGTTAAAAATTATCCACGTAATGGCCAACAACTAGCAAAACTTATCACGAGATTCTATATGATACTATATATGCTTTGTTTGCTCGATTTTTTTATTTATTTAACGTTCGATATTAATATTAAAGCTGAAATAAATTTTAAGTTTGTACTAAAACAATACATTATAAAAGGTGAAACATTTTCTAATAAAAAGGTATGATGTCCACATGAATCAAAGAGTAATAATGCTCATATACTTTTTCTGCTTTGAAATAAGATATGCTGCAATGATTGACAAATAGAATTAAAGACTAGTCATTTATAGGCCAAAACGTGCATTTCTACATTTAATTACACATCAAGTTTATATCAAAGTGAGATATTATAATATAAAGAGAAAAGTATTTAAAAATAGCTCTAAATTTGGTGTGAATTATTAGGTTTGTCTCCGAATTATTGACAACATTAAAAACACTCTCTACTTGACTAATTGAACTTAAACACACCCTTGATCTTGCCACATCAGTGAAATACAGTCCCAAATTTTCGCCAACTTTAGGGGTGTTTTCAACACTTCTTTTGGCATTTTATTAAGAGTCTCATGCTCCTACAAGAGTTTGAGACCACTTGATATGTCATGTGACAAACTGGAGTGTATTTTAAGTTCAGTTAGTCAACTAAAGGTTTTTTTAGAGTAAATTTTAGGTTTAACAAACATAAAAATCATATTTGTATGCTATAGTTATAGTTTGTATAATTGCGCTCCATAACAAACTTTATGTTTGCTATGGCTATTAATATGTATATTTCGATATACACATACAAAAGAATGAATTGTATAATCTTTGTTTGTATAAAGCGAGCAATTGTATGATTTCTGTTTGTATAAAGCGAGAAAGAGAGAAAGACAAAAGAAAACTGGGGCAGGGGAAGATCTGTATTTGTATAATTATAAGTGTATAGGACGAAAATATGTTTATTTGTATTTGTATATACAATTTTCTCTCGCTTTATACAAACACAAACGCAATTTATACATTTGTGTTGTATATAGTGAGAGAGGCGAGCGAGATCTGGGAGAGTGACGAGCGAGATTCTCTGGGGGAGGGAGAGGTGAACGAAAATATGTATATATACAGTTTTCTCCCGCTTTGTACAAACACAAACGTAATTTGTACATTTGTGTTTGTATAAAGTGAAAGAGGCGAGGGAGAGACTGGTAGCGAGAAATGGAGAGTGGCGAGCGAGAAATTCAGGGAAAGAGGCGAATGACAACTGTTTGCTACGGGTTACAATTAAATCAAACTGTGGTTATAACATTTAATTTGAATGAATAGTTTGCTATTTTATACAATATTCCCTTGTTTTTAAGGCTATCAGTAGTTGAGGGACGAAACTAATAATTTGCACTAAGTTCAGAAATGTTTTCAATACTTCTCTCCGCTAAAAAATTATTTATAATGATGAATAAAAATCAAAGACAAACACAAAATACGAGAAAGATGCAAATGACCTTCACCTCCATAAATGTGGTAGCTAACTAAAGAAATTTCTTCATTTTTGACCCCTCCACTCCCAAAAACAACACACAATATTCAAGGATGATAGTTGGCTATAGAAGCACAATGATAACCCTTTCTCATCATAAACTAGGAAATGGGAAAACAATTTCATCCAGTAAGTCACAGTTTTGATCATTGCAAGAAGTAGTATTTACGCATAGTTTTGATCATTGCAAGAAGTAGCATTTACGTAAGTCAAATTTAATTATCTTTTGTGACACCATGCCCTAATTAACTTTAGTTTACCTTTTTTCCTTTTCTTTGCATCATTGTTGAAAGAAGATGCAATTTTCCAGAGATCATGTAGAGTAAGATGCAGCCACAGTACCACTCCATCAATGGTAAGTTGCTTCATGCACCTTTCAAAAACTGATCCATGATTTTAACTTTATGAATTCTGGTTGGAAATTCTCTACCACATTGTGAATAATCTATTTTGTTTGAAATTTATTATTTATTCTTATTTATTGAATTTTTTTTAACAAATATAAAATCTAAGACAAAACTATTTGATTCGAATGATCAAACTCAAAATAAAGTTAGTATTAAGGCATTAGTGAGGAGATTCTTGTTATTACATAGTATTTCTTGCACTTCCATTATTTTGTCACAGTGACTGTTTCTTTTTTAGTACACTTTGTCATTCTTTTAACATCATTTTGTCTTAAACTTCTTTTCTTCCATTGTTTTCTTTTTTTCGAACTACTTTAATATTGTCCGACAGTCCTTTAGAAACAACCTCCCTATATCTCAAACTAGAGGTAAAGTCAAACGTACACACTATATCTTTTCCATCTTACTTGTAAAATTACATATACACTGAATATATTTTTCGTTGTAGGATGGTTTTGAAGATGCAAGGGAGAGAATAAGGGAAACTTTTGGGAAAGTAGAGTTATCTCCTTCTTCCTATGACACAGCATGGGTAGCTATGGTCCCTTCAAAACATTCACTGAATGAGCCATGTTTTCCACAATGTTTGGATTGGATTATTGAAAATCAAAGAGAAGATGGATCTTGGGGACTAAAACCTTAGCCATCCATTGCTTCTCAAGGACTCACTTTCTTCCACTCTTGCATGTTTGCTTGCACTAAGCAAATGGAGAGTTGGAGATGAGCAAATCAAAAGAGGTAAATGGACTTTATTTGTTCAAGTCATCACTAATATGTTATTCCCTACTGTTCATTTTTATTTGTCATATTTATTTCTACATATTTTTTAAGAAGATATTAACTAAACTAAATTATCATTATTTAATCCTGATCTCAATTTAATAGAGTAAGAGTAAAGGTGAAAACGGATCACTTTATAATTTGTCGTTTTTACTAAAAATAAATGACCCAAAATAGTTGTAATTTTAGAAAATCAAAACATAAATGAATACATTATTTCCATAAATGAAAAGTATATACACATATTTTAATATTGTGATTACTAATATTTAATTCTCTTATTGAAGAGAGATTAAAGCTATAGAAAAATATTATGAAAAAGGACAAATATACCCCTGAACTATCGTAAATGGTATGCAGATACCCTCCGTCATACTTTTGGGACATTGGTGCCCCTGCCGTCCAAAAACTAGAGCATATATACCCTTTATACTGACAGACATATACGTGTCATCATCTTATCCACCGATCTGACATTTATTAAATATCGGATTGACGGATAAGATTGCGCCATGTGTCCCTATTTAGTCTTCCGTTAGAGTAAAGGGCATATATGCTCTAATTTTTGGACGACAGGGGCACCAATGTCCCAAAGGTATGACGAAGGGTATATGCATACCATTTATGATAGTTCGGGGGTATATTTGTCCTTTTTCCCAAAAAAATTTATTGAAGAAAATTTCTTAACATTTTAAATAATTGAAGATAATTAACAAGGATATAATGATTAATCAAAACACATTTTTTAAGGAAACGTTTAAACAAAAATTGTGACAAATAAAATGGTCTAAGAGGGTAATTAATTATATTTTCATATTTTAAAATAATAATTATCTTGATCAATTTTTAATAAGTACGACAATTAAAATGAATTAACAATGGAAAAATATTTTCCGTTTTATTTTTTTTATTATAATTATAGTACTAGAGATACAGTGGCCTGGTAAACTGGTAATCCACTAAAAATTTTCTTTTAGCGACAATTTTGTTACCATAAAAATATTTAATAGTAATTGAATTAATGTCCTTGCATCCAGAGTCACTAAATTCTTTAATAATATTTATATAAAGTGTTGATTATAAATACTCATATTACATTATTGCAGCAAAATTCTTGACTTTTGGTAATATATGCAGGTATAAACTAAAAATATAATTACGCGAATACAATTTGTAATATATTATGTTGGACGGTATATTATTTAAAAATTTCCAAAATAAATTTTATTATATACTTGAAGAGTTCCTTCATTTTCTTTCAGGTCTTGGCTTCATTGAAACGTATGGTTGGGCAGTAGATAACAAGGATCAAATTTCACCTCTAGGATTTGAAATTATATTTTCTACTATGATCAATTTTGCAGAGAAATTAAACTTAAATTTGCCTTTGGATCTTGATATTATTGTAAATTTGGTGAATTGCAAAAGAGATTCAACAATTAAAAGGTACACATTTCATATTACTTTAAAAAAATTTAATTTTATGTGTTCGGCATGGAGGAAAAATATTTTTTTCATGTTCGGTTGGAAAATATATTTTCTAGAAAAACACGTTTTTATAAATGAGAAAAATGACTTCCTTAATTAATGAAAATAGAGAAAACAAGTTCCACAAGTGATATATATTCCACATTGATTGTATCACTAATCATTATTTTTTCTTTGGAATTTCTCACTCAAAAATGTTCAATGGTTATTCCCACTAATATTTTGATTAAATTAGTAAGAAGATAAAAAATATATACAGTGTTTTCCCAAGGAAAAATTAAAATGCTTCCTACTATTTCAATAAGAATTTGTTTCCCACCATGCATTAGTTAATTCAATGGGAATGAGGTCGAAACATTAATCATATTTTATATTACAAATTTCTCATTAATTCGCAATACGAAAACCTCTATTTCTAATAGTCTGTCTTCCCTAATTTCTAACAAAAACTAATCTTCACCACACTCTTGTAGTCCCATCCTCACTACCCCACACCTTCATTTCTCATAATATTTTTCTAAATTATATACAAATATTTTTTTTACTTACATATCAAATACAAAAAAATATACTTTCATTTTATTTTTCGAAAAAAATATTTTTCTTCCCACCGAACACACCTTTATACACTTATTTTCTGACTATATATTTCTAAACATTTACAAAATAATTTCACAAGGAATGATGAATATATGGGTGAAGGACTTGGTGAATTATGTGATTGGAAGGAAATAATAAAGTTACATCAAAGACAAAATGGTTCATTATTTGATTCACCAGCTACTACTGCAGCTGCCTTGATTTATCATCAACATGATAAAAAATGCTATGAATATCTTAATTCAATCTTGCAACAACACAAAAATTGGGGTACGTACATGATCAAGATAGCTTTTTTTTTTTGGGAAAAAGGATAAATATACCTTCGAACTATCATAAATGGTATGCAGATACCCTTCGTCATACTTTTGGGACATTGGTGCCCCTGTCGTCCAAAAACTAGAGGATATATGCCCTTTACTCTAACGGAAGACTAAATAGGGACACGTTACGCAATCTTATCCGTCGATCCGATATTTAATAAATGTCGGATCGGTGGATAAGATTATGACACGTGTATGTCCGTTAGTATAAAGGGTATATATGCTCTAGTTTTTGGACGGCAGGGGCACCAATGTCCAAAAGTATGACGGAGGGTATCTGCATACCATTTACGATAGTTCAGGGGTATATTTGTCCTTTTTCCTTTTTTTTTTAGTTATGCATATGAAAATCACTCTATCTGTTTCAATTAATAATCTTGTTTTTTGCTTTCTAACATTTTTTTTGGCCCTTTATGTTCTCATAGTTCCCACTATGTATCCAACAAAGATACATTCATTGCTTTGCTTGGTTGATACACTTCAAAATCTTGGAGTACATCGGCATTTTAAATCAGAGATAAAGAAAGTTCTAGATGAAATATACAGGTAAATTAAATCTAATTAATCACAATCATATTTTATAATTGGCTAAATATTTAAATAGCCCTTTAAACTAGATAGTATAAGTTAATGTATGCATGATGTTAATATTGTCGTGACCAAATAGATACTTTAACTTGACAAAAGTGCATCTTGTGAATGTCTTTGATACACATTATTTGCAACGTCATAAAAAATACGCTTTTGTTAAGTTAAAGTGTTTATCTGATTAGTAAAAAAGTTAAGATGTCTAGATTATAAATTATGCTAAGTTTAAGGGGCTATCTAGGTATTTCACCTTTACGATTTTGTTAAGCCTATAGTATATTATAATAATGTCAATTATTTATAGGCTATGGCAACAAAAGAATGAAGAAATTTTCTCAAATGTCACCCATTGTGCTATGGCTTTTCGACTTCTAAGGATGAGCTACTATGATGTCTCCTCAGGTTTGTTACTAAAAACTCGAGTCGATATTTCAGATGATCACTTACTAATAATTATTTTCTCAGAAAGTCAATTTTCTTGTTGAAGAAAATTGAAATCAAGAAAACATATGACGTTCTGAGATAATAACTACAATATTGATTAGCTGAGTTAACATCTGAGAAATTAAACCCTAAAAACTCCGACAACAAAGTAGTTTGCCTTAATGAATTCAAGTAATTTGCAGATGAACTAGCAGAATTTGTGGTTGAAGAACATTTCTTTGCAACAAGTGGGAAATATTTAAGTCATGTTGAAATTCTTGAACTCCACAAAGCATCACAGTTGGCTATTGATCAGGAGAAATATGACATTTTGGATAAAATTAACAATTGGACAAGAACTTTTTTGGAGCAAAAACTCTTAAACAATGGCTTCATCGATAGGATGTCAAAGAAAGAGGTATTTTATTTTGTGTATCTTAATTTATATCGTACATAAAATTTGGAAACGTAAAGATATAACTTTTGAATCCTATAGTTTATATAAACTAAAGGCTTACATGTACGACAAAGAATATTTTCTGAAACTTATGATTTTAAACCTATCATGACATTAGGATTGTTGATAGAATGGGATGTTGAAATTATAACTTACAAAGTATATAAAGATAATATTTGCTACCGGCCACCACATGATCTAACAATAATTAAACAAAAAACTAGAAGTAGAGATCTTCCTTTGTATTTCTTGATGCCTCGACTGTACAAAGAAGTTGTGTATTTATACAAAAAGAATCTCTCATGATAAATACAAACTCTAAAAGATAAATACTGAAGATAATTACAAGGTAGATTATTTACATGAGGAGTCCTAGTTTCACCAGAATATGAATCCATCTATCATAAGTTAGAAATAATTGAGGCCCAAGTGTATAAGCCCGAAGACGATTCAGCTCAAGATGAGCCATTTCCATTTTTTTCGACAACACCCCCCCTCAAGTTGATGCCCGGCGATCGGGCACTCAACTTGTTCAATAGAAAACGATGAACAGGCCTTGCTAGAGCCTTGGTGAATAAGTCAGCTAACTGAGAAGAACATGGAACAAATGATAACGAAATCAAGCCATCAAGAAGTTTCTCACGAACGAAATGACAATCAAGTTCAATATGCTTTGTTCGTTCATGAAAAATAGGATTTTTGGCAATGTGAATTGCTGCTTGACTGTCACAATTGATAGGCACTATAAAAAATGGAGTGATAGTCAAATCTTGAAGAAGTCAAACAACCCAAGTGATCTCGGCCACAAGGCAACGCATAGAGCGGTACTCTGCTTCAGCGGAAGAAAGGGTAACGACTGGCTGTTTTTTTTTATTTCCAAGATATTGGACAACCCCCAAGACTCAATAAGAAATCACTTACAGATCGCCGTGAATCAGAACATGCCGCACAATCGGAGTCACAAAAGGCTTGAATCTGGAAAGAAGGAGTTGGAGATAAGAAAATACCTAAACATGGATCTTTACTTAGGTACCTTAAGGCATGATAAGCAACTTTCAGGTGACCAGAACAAGGATTTTGCATATACTGACTAAGGTGTTGGACGGTATAAGCAAGGTCTGGCCTAGTATTGGTTAAAAAATCCAGTTTCCCAAAAAGTCGTCTATAGAAGGTAGGATTTGTGAGGGGTTCACCAGAGGTGGAAGAAAGCTTTAAATTTGGATCCAGGGGAATAGACACATCCCGACATTCGAGGCAATCAAACTCAGTGAGGAGCTCTAATGCAAATTTCCTTTAGGTAATAATCATTCCCCCATTTTCTCGCACCAATTCCATTCCTAAGAAGTAATGAGCTTCTCCCAAATCTTTTATCTTGAATTCAAAATTCAAGAAACATTTAATCTCACATATTTCCTTTGTATTGTTTCTAGTAATTAATATGTCATCGACATATACAGCCAAAATAGTGACAAGGTTCCTGGTGATCTTGAAGAAAAGCGAGTAGTCATTGAGGGAACAATGAAACCCTCGAGTGCTCAGGGTAGAAGATAATCTAGCATACCATTGGCGAGAAGCCTATTTTAACTCATACAATGATTTACGAAGTCGACACATATGATTGGAAGAAGGGGGTGTCAAACCTGGAGGAAATTTCAAATAGACCTCTTCTTCAAAGTCACCATGGAGAAATGCATTATTCACATCAAGCTGGTAAATTTTTCAGTCCTTCTTTATAGCAACTGACAAAATGCATCTAATTGTAGTGATTTTCACTACAGGGAAAAAAGTCTCCTTATAATCTATTCCTTCTCTTTGTGTATCTCCACGAATTACTAATCGTGCCTTTAATCTCTCCAAGGAACCATCTGATTTCAACTTTACTTTGTACACCCATTTGCAAGGCAATGCCTTTTTTTTCCTTGTGGTAATTCAACTATGTCCCTAGTGTTGTTAGAATCTAAAGCAGCAAACACATTATCCATAGCAATTTTCCAACCAAGATGCATTACAACTTGAGAATAGGAAGAAGGCTCATGTATTTGACAAATAGAGGTAACCAAATTCTGATTAGATGGAGTCAAAGCAGTGAAAGAGCTACAATGTAAAGAAAAGGAAGGAAGATTAGGAGAAATCATAGAGTAGGAATTTGCACAAATGTAATCTGATAAATACCTTGATTTCTGAGGAACCCTTTGTGATGTACGCAACAGGGTACTTTGTTCTGAAGATATAACTGGTGGAATTACTGGAGATTCAAAAGGAAGAGAATCTGGTGCAGGAGGAGAATGTGGAGTGGACAGTAAAGAATTGTTGTCATTGGAAACATGAGACTGCTTCTTAAAATATAATCGGCGTCTGAAATGGAAAACCAATGTGGGAATAGTTTAGTCAGTGGACTAGAAAAAGAAAAAGGAAAAACATCTTCAACGAACTTAATATTTCTAGAAATAGAGATTTGATTGTTTTGTAGGAGCAAAACTTTGTAGCCTTTCTTTCCGAAGGGGTACCCCAAAAATATTCCTGGTAAAGCTCTTGGGCCAAGTTTATCCCTATTTCTAGAAAGGGTAGAAATAAAACAAAGACATCCAAAAGGTTTTAGAGATTGATAGTTAGGGACGGTCCCAAATAAAACTTGATACGGAGATTTTTGTTTTAGAACGGAAGATGGGAATCTGTTGATTAAATAAGTGGCAGTAAGTAAGCAATCTTCCCAAAATCTTTTAGGAGCATTTGAATGAAACAATAGAGCTCTTCGTGTCTCCAAGAGGTATGTATATTTTCGCTCAGCCACACCATTCTGTTATGGTGTTTTGACACAACTAGTTTGATGTAAAATGCCCTTGGATTGAAAAAATTGTTTTAGATCATGACTTGTCCCTAATTCAAAAGCATTATCTGATCTTATTTCCTTATCCTTAGTGGAAAATTGTCTTTCAACAAGAGATAATAAGTTTTGCAAAGTAGGAAATGCACTAGATTTGGTCGACAGAAGAAAAGTCCATGTACATCTAGAAAAATCATCTACTATGGTAAAAAAATATCGTTCTCCCTTGTACGTAGGAGTCTTGTAAGGTCCCCAAGTGTCTATGTGGATTAGATCAAATCATTGCTTTGAGCTAATAAAACTTTTGGGAAAATGTGGTTTGGTTTGTCTTGCCATAGGACAAATAGAACAAGGTAACTCCATTTTATCATGTTGATTCAAGTTCAATTCTTTTATGTGTTTCATTGCATGAAGGGGAAAATGCCCTAAGCTATTGTGCAATAAAAGAGCTGTAAAAGATGCAGCAAGAACATGAACATTTTTATTGATATGAGTACTAGAAAGTTCAGTACACTCATTACTCAAAAAACAAACAGAATCACCCTTTGGACCTTTTAATTTAGAAGAAATAGACTTAGACATAGACTCTAGACTTGAATGCAAGGAAACTGGAACTAAAGACTTCTTAAAAAGGAGTTTCATATGGGGTGATTTATTCTTCATCACATAGAGTCCTTCTGCTACATCACCAAGAACCAGGTTCCTCTTTTTAAAAAAAGGGCTTGTATGGTACAAGCAGATTTAGAAAAGGTTAGATCACAATCAAATTGAGCACACAATTGAGAAACTGATAGTAGACAATGTTTAAAAGTGGGGACATAAAACACATTATGAAGCTTAAGTTCAGGAGTAAGATGCAAACTTCCCACACAATTCACTTTTACCTTGAAGGAATTAGGTAGAGTGACTAAAATTGGATAGGAAAGGATTAAAATATTATGTAATAAAGATTTGTCAAAAGTCATATGTTGAGATGCTCCAGAATCTATGATCCAAGTATGATGAGTAATTGTAGAGAAAAATTAGGTAAAAACATGATAGCCATAATGCATACCAGCCAAATTTACACTGGCAGAGGCCTCTGAATTTGTTGTTGTAGAACCTGTTTGGACAGATTTGAACATTTGAATCAACTTCTCGCATTGTTCCCTAGAGAATCCATGGCTATTGACGAGGTCTGCCATTAATCCGTCCTTGTTGAAGTCTTGATCAACAACTGCATTAGCTTGATGATTCCCAAAATTTCCCTTTCTTGGTTTGTTGAATTTGAAGTGAGTAGGATAGCCAACAAGTTTGTAGCAATCTTCTTTCATATGCCCAGATGTTTTTGCAGTACTTACAGAACAATTCAGATTTCTTACCTTCAACATTCCTTGCTTGTCTAGTTCCCTTGTATTCTCCAAATTTCTTAGTTGGAGTCCATTTTTGTCCAGAAGTCATAAAAGCAGATGAGCCAGTAGTAAGAGAATTGTTAGAATGAACTTCCCTTTGAGATTTTTCATGCAAGATTATAGAATGAGCTTGTGCAGTGCTTGGAAGTGGCTTCATCATCAATATGTTTCCCCTCACACCAGTAAAAACATCATTAAGATCCATTAAAAATTGTATTAACTTCTTATCTTCATTCATTTTCATGTTATGAGCCTTAGCTCCACAATCACAAGCACATTTACATATCATAAAAGTGTTAAGAAGTTTCAATTGGTCCCAGATTCTTTTAAGTTTGGTAAACTAGCTTGCTACATCATTAGTACCTTGATTGATGGTGTTGAGTTCTCTTTGCAATTGGAAAAACCTTGCTCCATCTGCATGTCCATATCGCTCTTCAAGCTCAATCCAAAGTTCCCTGACTATTTGAGAGTAGAGTACACTCTCAGAGATTTCCCTGCTGAAGGAGTTTAGCAGCCAAGCAATGACCATGTCATTGAATCTTTTCCACTGATCAAGTAGCGGTGAATCTTCAGTCGAACATTTGGAAGTTCCATTTATGAATCCAAGTTTGTTCTTGGCTGAGAGTGATATGAGAACACCCCTGCGCCAGTTTCCATAACATGTTCCATCAAAAGTGACATTTAGCAAAACCATCCCTGGATTATCAGATGAGGCCAAAAAATACAGGTGACAAGGATCTATTTGCAAGGAAGCAACAGTGATTGAACTTCCTTCTGCAACAATTGGTGTTGTAGTAGAATCGATAGTATTGTTAGTCATGATTCAGGATTTGATCGAAAGGGAAGAATGGCAAACAGGGAAAAGAGAAAAAAAATATGCTTTTACAGAAGCTCTGATACCATGAAAATAATTAAAGAGAAAACTAGAAGTAGAAATCTTCCTTTGTATTTCTTGATGCCTTGACTGTATAGAGAAGCTGTGTATTTATACAAAAAGAATCTCTCGTGATAAATACAAACTCGAAAAGATAAATACTGATGATAGTTACAAGGTAGATTATTTACATGAGGAGTCCTAGTTACACCAGAATATGACTCCTTCTCTGAATATATCAGAAGTTAGAAATAATTGAGGCCCAAGTGTATAAGCCCGAAGACGATTCAGCTCAAGATGGGCCATATTTCCATTTTTTTCAACAACATGATCAAGAGTAGTAGTGACGATGATATAAATAGTAGTTAAAGTTATTTTTTCGTTACAATGAGTAATTTTATAATATTCTAAATCTCATTTCTAGGGTACAATACTTCTTTGAATTATATGTAAATACAAGATATTTTATGTATTGAAGCTATATTTTTCTTCTATTACTAATTTTGGAAATACTAGGTGGAACTTGCTTTGAGGAAGTTTTATACCACATGTGATCGAGCAGAAAATAGGAGGTATATCAAGTCATACGAAGAGAACAATTTTAAAATCTTAAAAGCAGCTTATAGGTATGATTATCTATCATTATTACTTGTAAATTCATTTTAATTTGTATTTACGTTTAATTATGTTAATTCATTATAGTGAAGTGATAAATTAAGGGAGGAATATATGGAGTATGAATCAATAATTTCATGATAATAATGTATATAACTAACATATATCATGTATTTATTGAGTTGGTGTCATATACTCAATGTAACTTTATGTTATAAAAAACCCGATAAGTACTCTAACTCTATAAATGTCGGGATAAGATATGAGATTAGATGTGTCAACTGGATGGGTTAGATCAAAATTAAGTGGACAAACCCCTCAGATGTGAGGTTTGAAGTTTTTGCAATCAATTAGAGAGGTCTTCAATGATAAGAGCAACAAAAATAGGCTGGCTAGACAACAAGCACAATCCAAGATTCCAATCAAGTTGCGATCAAGGTTGAATATGAGTCCTACATGACATAATACAAATTAACTCGAGTGTATCTCATACTAACGGTCATGTAGGACATGTTTGTTTACTTGTTGAACTTATACAAGTTTAAGTTCATGTGTGCACACAAAATTGAATGACATAAATATCAGTTAAAGCCAAATTTAAAAACACATTTATATATTATGTCCCGCAAATTCTAATTTAAGTCTTTCTCTCTATTAGGTCACCCAACATTAACAATAAGGACTTGCTAATATTTTCAATACACGACTTTGACTTGTGCCAAGCTCAACACCGAGAAGAACTTCAGCAACTCAAGAGGTATAGATTGATACTTTTCTTCTTTTTTTAGTCCGTTTAAATATGATATTTTTTCTTATATTTAGCGATGATTAGATAAAATGATTTATAATCATACACATATTTATAACTGTTGTGACGAAAAGATGAAAACAGAATTCTAAAAAAAAGAACACTAAGTTTAACGTGAAAAAATCCATCAAACCGAAGGTAACCATCACGGGATCGACAAGATCCGAATTGCTTCACTATAATAATAATAAGAGGGTTACAAATATTCTTCTAATGGCTACACAACAAATGCCAAGATGACGATGAATTTTTTAAGAAAGTCTTTTTTATTCTTAAATTTCATGTGAAGTCAAACACCTTTACGTATACGAATGTAGGTGGTTTGAAGATTGCAGATTGGACCAACTTGGACTCTCAGAACAATTTATATATACTACTTACTTAATGAGCATTGCAGTAGTCTCCGACCCTGAATTCTCTGATGCACGTCTCATGTATGCAAAATACGGCATGCTCCTGACCATTGTCGATGATCTTTTCGATGGTTTTGCATCTAAAGATGAATTGCTCAACATCATTGAATTAGTAGAAAGGTATTTCGTCTGGACTTATAAGCTCGTCAAACTAACTTATAAGTATTTTTAGTTTATTTATGGGTTTGGTAATTAAGCACCAAAATACTTATAAGTTAAGGGTATATAATCAGTCAAAAGTCAGATCATCCCAATTTATGATTTTTCAGCTTATAAGCCATTTTGTTATAACTAATTATTTTACTATCTAGTCCTTAATATATTTTAAAATCTCAAGATATTTTTCTTAAAACAAAACTCTTCAACTTCCTCTTTACATTGTATTCATCGTTCCTCCTTTTCTTTTTTTTAAAAAAATAATAAAATTGTAAGGATATTTTAGTTATTCTAACAAAAAAAATAGCTTATCAACATTTTTTAATTAAACATATATCTAATGGAGTACTTATTATCAGTTTCAATATTTTTATCCAATCACATGATTGTGTATTCATAAAATTAGTTTCAACACTTAAAGTTTATCGATTGTTATTTACAGGTGGGATGATTATGCAAGTGTAGGTTATAATTCTGAGAGGGTTAAAGTTTTTTTTTCTGTTTTTTATAAATCAATAGAGGAGCTTGCAACAATTGCTGAAATTAAACAAGGCCGATCTGTCAAAAATCATCTTATTAATTTGGTAAGGGAATTATTCTCTAACTTCCCTCTTTAACAGATTTTTATATTCACTTCGTTTTAATTTGTTTTTTTAGTCCATTTTAAAAAATGTGTCTTTTCTAATTTGACAATTCTTAATTTTCAACTTCACGTCATATGTAAGTCTTTAAGACCAGAAGGTTAAAGGAAATTTTGATTTGTTAAATGTATTTTTAATTTCAGATTAAAAGGTTCAAAAATCTTATTTACTTTTGTTTGTCTTAATTTTCTTTTTATCTGATTAAGAAAGAAAGTCTTTTTTTTTCTTCTAATTTGACAATTCTTTCATTTCAACATTTCACGGTAACGTGTTTAAGACAACATGATTAAAAAATATTTTGAAACAAAACATATTTTTAATTTATGACCACAAGTTTCAAAAATCTTCTTTACTTTTCTTTTTAGTTTGTTTTAAAAAGAATGTCTATTTCTAATTTGTTACTCTTTATAATTTCACTATGTCATATGACATCTTTACGACCACATCTGATTAAATAACATTTTGGTACAATACGCATATCTTTACTTCAACACCACAAAATTCTAAAATCTTCTTTACTTTCTTAAACTGTATACTTAGTCAATTAAGGCAAATTACAAATTGAAACAGAAAAAATATTTCAATTATTTTTTAGTTTACTTTCTTAAACTCTGTGTCTATTATCTCGGAATTTCAATAGTGGCTTGAAGTGATGAAGTGCATGTTGATTGAACGACTAGAGTGGTGGACAAGCAAGACAATACCAAGCATAGAAGAGTATTTGTATGTTACTTCTATAACATTTGGTTCAAGATTGGTTCCTCTTACAACACAATACTATCTTGGAATAAACATCTCCAAGGATCTTTTAGAAAGTGATGAAATATATGATTTATGCAATTGTGCCGGTATATTCATGAGGCTCCTCAATGATTTACAAACCTATAAGGTAACAACTCTTGTATTTTTTGTTTTAATTTTAGTTTGGTTCATCAAGATAACTTTCACGTGATATTGGATAAGCATCGTCATATATATATATATATATATAAAATAAAAACTTATCACTTGGATATATATAGGGTGTCTTCGATATGAAAAATGTTTTTCAGAAAAATAAATATTTTTTTAATCTATTTCTTGTTTTCTTGGTGCTGATTAATAAATAATATTGTCTAAAAGTGTTCACATATTATCTAGACAAATAATATGAAGGGGTGGAGTTGGCTGATGGGAGGGAGGGGTGTGGGGGACTAGGAGACGGTGTAAAGATGAGATGTGTTAGAAGTTGGAGAAGAGACCATAAATCAATGTAAATTGTCATTTATAAAACTTTTTTTTTTATTTCAGTGAGAAAGTCATTTTCCTATGTATCGAACACACCCATAATATTAGAATTTCTCTTCATGTCAAAACAATCAACTTGTCCATTATACCTATGGTAAACAATACAAAATCTTGATGAGTAAGCAGATGATGATCTAAAATTTCAAGTTTATAAGTTCGGAAATCATGTTTGTTTATTGAATTCTGAATAAATTACTAATACAAACGTATACTAATATTGGTCAATTGTCTCTCACATGTTTTCCTACAGAGAGAACAAGGGGAGAGCTCAATGAATTTAGTCACAATACTAATGACACAAAGTCCAAGAAGAACAAATATTTCCGAGGAAGAAGCTATAATGAAGATAAAGGAAATCTTGGAAAGTAATAGAAGGAAATTGTTGAAAATGGTTTTAGTTCAAAAAAAGGGAAGCCAATTGCCTCAATTATGCAAAGAAATAATTTGGAGGTCAAGCAAAATGATTTGTTTCACTTATTCACATGGTGATGAATATAAATTTCCAGAGGAAATGAAGAATTACATTGATGAAGTCATTTACAAACCACTCAATCATTAATCCCTCATTTTAATTTATGAGTTTTACTAGGGAATTTGGCCGCGCTTCGCGTGGTCTTTGAAATAATTGTTAAAGAATTACTTTTTTTCAATCAATTATATATGTTCTCTCTGCCCAAACATAATATCATCACTTTATTTTTAATTATATATTAATTATGAAGATCGTTTTGAGATGACGATTGAAATGAAACTTCACAAATTTAACATCTATAATCTATTAAATGGGGGATAGTACATTCTTAATCAATATGTCAAGATATATTTTCTTAGTAATTTTTTTGTTTTGTTTATATTGCACTAAACAAGTATTTAACAATAGATTTTGATGTCACTTTGTACATTTTATTGGAATATCTGTAACGACCCAAACCGTCGTTATTTATGAGAGAAATATGTTGATGTAAAGTCTCCCAACAATATTTGAAAATGAATTGGTTATCCATAAAGAGAAAGAAAGTTTTCTTCTAGTTCCACTTCTTGCTCTTCCAATTCAGAAAGACTTGTCGGAAATCGCCGGTTAGGTTGGTCCGACCAAGAAAGGTATGGGACTTTTGGGCATTGCTTGGGTCGAGTTAGGCTACCTAGTGATTTACAAGCACCCTCACTGCACACTTTCTATACATCTGTCTCCATTCAATCAAAGACGTCCATGCCATAGAGAATCAAGCTCGGAAAAAACGAGACTAGGGACCATGCTCATCGCTTTGTTCCTGTGGTTACTATTAGAACACAAGCCAAGGAACTCAAAACCACAACACAAGCACCCTTACTAGTTTTGGAGTTTTCGCCCTTTGCTTCTGGCGAAGGTAAATAGTCAAAAAAGTTCCCCGTAGAACGCAAGCATTGAGGCTTTCATCGAAACAAAGAGAGAGGAGTGGAAAGCCACTTGACTGTAAGGAAAGGGGCATGTATCTTTTTTTTTTTGTAAAGAAAGAGGGCTACTTCACACTCTCCATTGGTCTACAACATAGGGTCCAAAAACCCGATATACCCTTTCTTTAGAGCTTATAAGGGGAAAAGAGCTCTTGCATCGTTAGCCATTTTTTAGCATTTCATGCCTGAGTTGTTGACCATCACCTGACCTCACACGGGAGGCCCCGCGCCGAGTGATTCTCCCCCAAAAAGTCTACATGTGTTGTTTTGAAAACAGAAACATGTGATTTAGTAAATTAGAACCCATTGTGGGGTGCAACCAGGGAACAACTATCAACTAGTTGAAAAGTTCTTCCATTTAGTAATGGAAGTCATCCGTTGTCACTTTCTTAGGGTATGGTAGAGAGGCTTGAGAAGGTGGACAATCCTTCAGTGAAGACCTAACGAGAGGTTGAATTCAAACACACCCAAAATCCACAAGAATCGTACGAACATCTATGGAGCGTAGAAAGAAACCTTGGCTTCAAAAAGAAGCACTCCTTGTAACCAAAACAAAAACCCCATGTATCCGCAAAGGAAAGGCTTGTTCTGGACCACGCCACTAGATTGAAACTGTCACCTTCCTATTTGAGTGAGGAATGAATATCGGGCCCTACTGACGTTCAACCGACGACCGGGCCTAGTGGTGCTTGCGACTTTTCCTATTTCGGCTTGGATTGAAAATACTGGACAGGAAAGGAAAACAAATTGTCCAGCCTTTCAAGTCCTACTAAGTAAAGGGGGATGCGTTGTTGGCTGCTCTAACCCCACTTCTGCTCAACATCGATCCTCTCACATACTTTCTCAAGCAGCGGAAGACTCAATGCCCAAGCGTGGTCTTAACGTAATATCATTATTTCGCGTGGTCTTTGAAATAATTGTTAAAGAATTACTTCTTTCAATCAATTATATTTGTTCTCTCTATGCCCAAACGTAATATCATCACTTTATTTTTAATTATATATTAATTATGAAGATCGTTTTGAGATGACGATTGAAATGAAACTTAACAAATTTAACATCTATAATCTATTAAATGGGGGATAGTACATTCTTAATCAATATGTCAAGATATATTTCCTTAGTAATTTTTTTGTTTTGTTTATATTTCACTAAACAAGTATTTAACAATAGATTTTGATGTCACTTTGTACATTTTATTGGAGTATCTATAACGACCCGAACCGTCGTTATTTATGAGAGGAAAATGTCGATGTAATGACCCGAAAAATTATTTTGAAAACTTTTATGAAATTACCATTTTACCCCTATCGATAATTGCCTTGAGTCATTTTGATCAGTCGATGAAGTTGGGTTGAGAATTTTGAACTCTCTATTTAACTATAGTTAATTAATTGACAGGTAATTTTTAGATAATTAATTTAGTTTGTAACTAATGGGCTAAATCCATAAGTTATTTAAAAGAGTAACTTTCACATATAGCAAACACAAAATTCATATTTATATGCTATAGCAAAGTTTGCATAATTGCGCTTCATAGAAAACATAAATATGTATATTTCGCTATACATATACAAAAGAAAGCAATTGTCTAATCTGATTTGGTATACATATACAAAAAGATCAATTGTATAAAGTGAGAGAGGCGAGTGAGCGAGCGAGATCTGGGAGAGGGGAGAGAGGGGAACGAAAATATATGTATATATACAATTTTCTCTCGCTTTATACAAACACAAACGCATTTTATACAATTTGCATTTTTTTGTATAAAGTGAGAGAGGCGAGTGAGCGAGCGAGATCTGGGAGAGTGGCGAGCGAGATCTGGGAGAGGGGAGAGAGGGGAACGAAAATATATGTATATATACAATTTTCTCTCGCTTTATACAAACACAAACACACTTTATACACTTGCGTTTATATAAAAAATGAGAGAGGCGAGGGAGAGAACGAGAGTGGCGAGCGAGATTTACCAGGAGAGAGGTGAAATAGCAACAGTTTGCTATGGGGTACAATTAAATCAAACTATATTTATAGCATTTAATTTGAATTAATAGTTTGCTATTATATACAATTTTCCCTATTTAAAACCCTACCACTTAGCCCATATATAAAAACAAATCATATATATATATATAAAGGAGAAACATAGATGAGGTGATGTGGCACCTTCTCTATGGACTCCATTCCTGTTTATTTTTTTGAACATTTTAAAAAAAAATTCCTCATTTTTAATATAATTATTATTTGTTTATAATTAATGTTTTGTTGATTAATGTGGATGTCCATAACTTCAAGATATAATTTCACCATTATGTGTAATAATACTCACACCTCCACCATCTCCTCATTTATCTTCCACACCCTTTAATCTTCCCCACATTCTCAATAATTAATATCATGTTTATTGCTATCTTTTTGTATGCCTCTTATAACAATATAAATAGAGGTCTTGAGGATGTGTTATGCACTTGAAGATTTAGAAAACACTTGAATATACTTGGAAGAACAAGAAAATTCTCTCTTGTCTCTCTACATTTCTTGTCTATTTTCTCACTTATATTATTACTCTTTTTAGTTTTATTTTACTACATCTTTTCGTTCTTGAAATGTTAAAATGCTATATCTAATTGTATTTATCTTCACAAAAATAAATGTATTGATACTTGTATGCCTATCTTAAGATACTTGTATGCCTACTTTCACATCTTTTCATATATTTTGTCTTCTTTATATATTTTATTCATAATATTTATTTTTAGATTAATTTCATTCCAATATTCATTGATCTCTTTGTATAATAATCAGACATTGAGGTTTGACGTATATCATATTCGTTCTAAGGAATAAATTCTTCGAATAAACAAAAAATATCATACAGTGACACAAAAAGAAGTTCAGCTGTTATACATTTTTTGCTTTAGTATAGTATAAATCAAAATATCATGTATAGACGCAAAGGGAATTTAAGTTGTTATGCATTTTTAGCTTTATTATAATATATAATTGTAGAAGTAATTTAATTTTATATATATATTTTAATGAATGACAATTCTCAATTAAATTCTTAAAAATTAGATGATATAATCACAAAAAATATCCAAAAGAAAAATACTTGAAATATCTACCTATA
>NW_006239286.1:44851-51350 GCF_000226075.1 Solanum tuberosum | reverse complement strand
TGCTTTTTCATTGCTCCATACTCATTAAGATATTTAATGTTTCTACTGTCTTTGCAAGGAAAAAAAAAAGCATTAAATATATCTTGCCCATTAGCCTTTTCTATAAATTCTCAAATAGATTGAACATATTATTTTCTTTTTAGTATTACTTTATGCATTTAAGAATCTTGAAAACTTAAAAAAACTTCATAACTTGATTAAAAAAATTTGAATACCATTATATTTATACCTACTCACCAAATGAATATCAACATTATTTTATTTAGTAAAAAAATGGATGGAACTTATTTTTGTGTTTATATTCTAACCTATATTAATTGTGAATATACAATAAGATGTGTTTTTAAAGAAATTTCCTGATATCTTGTTTTCATTTAATTATTTCTTGAGTAGCAAAGACTAATTAAATAAATAGATAACTTAGTGAAGAAATATATAGTCAAAGGTCTGCTAACAAGCTATTTTTAACATATTTTTTCATATTTACTTTGAAAAAAATATAGATAATGTTTTATGTAACTTTTGGTTTAAAATTTAAAAACTTAAGTTTTGAAAAAAACTTTTATGTATATTATAATTTCTTCTATTTAAATTATACGTTTGGAAGAAATATTGAAAATAAAATTGATTATATTTTTTTGATAATTTTAATATTCGAGTATTAGAAAGAATGAAAAATAAATCATGAATTTGGTGGGCATTTGGCCATATATAATTAGAAATTGTTTTTTTTTCATTTTACTAGAAATTTTTAAAATCAAAGTTGTGTTTTGTTATATTATTTTCACAAATAAGGCAAAATAACATTTTATTTGAAATTCTAAACATGGAGGTGTAATTTGAATTTTTCATAGTCAAAATTAATTTTTAAATGAAGTAAAAATTATTTCAGGAAAAAGGCGGATGATATAGTTTAAGTTCACTAGTTGGTAAGTAAAAGGGGGCTTATTATGCTTTTAATTATAACACCATAATCAATGCGGCTCAAATCCTCGGATAAACAAAAAGAACGAGAACAACTTCAAGGTAAATCATCAATCATGCCTAAATCGTGTATTGTGTATTACGGGTGAGGGTCACATTATTATAATTACAATATTGGCGGTGAACCAGAAAGAAGAGAAATTGAATTGTAAAATAAAAAGGAAACTTGTATAATGTGATAACGTTTTTTTAAAACTTGGGGAAAGAAATAGTTGCGACTATGAGGTAATGATTAGGAGCATATGGTGTATTTTTTTTTTAAGAATAAATTTGGCATCTGTAAATTGGAGTTTCTCATAGTTTTACTGATGTGCCAACTTTTTTTTTTGGTAAAAAAAAGGATACTTATATTATATATTAATTAGCATCATTACATGGGAGTGGCAGGGCTAAATGCCTGCTAGTACAGTTCTGGGAGGATACAACAGCATTATAACTACTACTAATACAATTTATAGACGTGGGAATAGGTCTTTGAAGCCTAACAAAAAAAGTTCCTCCTTTGTCTGCGTCCAATTTCTCTAAAACACACACCGGTGGAACTTCCAAGCAAAAAAACAAGTTAGCCTGATTAATCTTCGATCCCTCCCTTGCTAGCGCATCTGCCACTCTGTTAGCTTCCCTAAAAGTGTGCTGAATTGGGGGGGTTCCCCAGACGCCTCAGCAGATCCCTGCAATCAAATATCATGTTTGTGTAAGATGGGTGATCATTTTCAATGAAAGTGATGAGTTCCTTGCAATCGATATTGACTTTCAAAGGTAGTAATCCTCTTGCTAAAGCTATCCTGAGTCCCTGGATGAGAGCTCATGTTTGTGTAAGATGGGTGATCATTTTCGATGAAGGTGATGAGTTCCTTGCAATCGATATTGACTTCCAAAGGTAGTAGTCCTCTTACTAAAGCTATTTTGAGTCCTTGCATGAGAGCTGTTAGTTCAGCTTTAACATTATTGGACATATGGAGATTTCCCATATAACCTACAATCCAATCTCCATTGTGGTCTCTGATAACTCCTCCTGTGCCGCTTCTTCCGGGATTCCCTATTGAAGAACCGTCACTATTTAGTTTATAACCTCTCTCTGGGGGCGTCCACTTGTTAAGGGTTGGTTGATTCTTCTTTTTGGCACTTGTGTCTCCAGTGAGACTGTGGAATTCAATGGCATGATTAAGGGTTGTTTTGATACACAAGTTGGTTTTTATGTTCTTATGGTAATTTTCATTTCTTATTAACCACAGACTCCATAAGAAGAAAGGAAATAAATCTTACCAGACAAGAAAACTTTGGTTTGTATGTACTTGCAGCCTCTTTATTCCCTCTAGCCAATCTTTTTCTTGGCCATTCCTAATTTTGTTAATGGATCTTAGTACTTTTTATTCGTTCCACATTTTTTTTGCAATGTAGCATTCCATAAATATGTGTTCTAAAGTTTCGGCTTTGTGCATATATGGCATGCCTGATCGATGTTTATACCGATTGAATGTAAATATTTCCGAGTAGGTAGTCTACCATGTTGGCACAGCCATACGAAGAATTTTATCTTGTTTGGGCATCTGAGGGACCAAATCCATTTATATTTGTCGGGTGGCTCCTTTTTATGCTTGTTCATTAGGAGCTTGTATACTGAAGAGGTTGTTAATATTCCATTAGAATTTAGCTTCCATGAGGCAGTGTCCTCTTTATTGTGTGTTATATACGTGCATTGAAGTAGATTTATTAATTCTTATGGGAGATCGAATGATATATCCTCTGTTTTTATGACATGGTTCTCCTGTGCTACTTCTCCTACTTTCATATTCTGTTTCTTTTAGGGGTCCTTGAATTTGTTCCCTGGTTGTCTTGCCATTTGGTAGCCATGTATCAAACCAAAAGGATGTTAGTTTGCCATTTCCTAGAACCCACTCTATGCCTTTTTTGCAGATATCCTAGCCTACTATGAGGTCTTTCCAGATTTTGTTGTGATTTTTTAAAGATTTAGAGCTTCTATCGAGTTTTCCATTGGTTCTGTATTTTTTTAATAAGATTGAGGCCCATAATAAGTTTGGATTTTTAAAGGCTCTCCAAGCCAGTTTTGATAGAAGGGCTTTATTCTTTATATTTGATCTTTGTACTCCTACCCCCAATCACTTTTTTTAGTTGTTACTACTTCCCATTTTATTAGATGGAGCTTTCTCTTTTCCTTAGTTGATCCCCATATGAAGTTTCGTTGTATTTGGTCTATTTTATTTGTGATTGATTTTGGGAGTTTCGTCATTTGCATAATGTGGGTTGGAATATTATTGAGGCATGCTTTCGCCAGGGTGGTTCTTCCCGCTATGTTTAGAAATTTGGTCTTCCATCCCGCTAATTTGGATTGCATATTATCAATAATGAACTGAAAATTATTATTTGTGACTCGACTGTGGGATATTGGAATGCCTAGATATTTTCCAAAGTGTTTTCCACATTTAATTTTGAGTTTCCTCGAGATGGTGTCACTCAAAGTCTCTAGGCAATTATTAGAGAAGATTACCTTTGATTTTAGTGTGTTTATTACTTGCCCAGAGGTTTGGCAGAACACTTTCATAACTTCTTGTATACATTCACAATTAGTTACACTTGCCTTACTCATAAGTACTAGGTCGTCTGCGAAGAACAAGTGCGAAATTTTTGGTCCTCTGTTTGAGATTTTTATTGGAGTCCAATTTTTCAATTGCACCTCTTGGTCTATCTTCCTAGATAAGATTTCCATATAGAGAATGAATATGTAAGGTGACATGGGGTCCCCTTGTCGTATTCCCCTTGATGGTATGAAGTATTCTATTTTTGATCCATTAATGAGGATTGTCATTCGACTCGTTGAGATGGATGATATAATTAACTTGTTGATATTACTGGGAAATTGGAAGTATTGGAGTGTTTCTTTTATAAAGGACCACTCAATCTTGTCGAAAGCCTTTTCTAGGTCAATTTTAAGAATTAGATTTGCTTTCTTGCTTTTCATTTTTTTAAAGGGTGAAATGATTTCCTGTACGATAATGGCATTATCTGTTGTTTGTCTATTCTTTTAAAAAACTTGCTTGACATGGCCCAATTATTTTGTCCATGATGGGTCGCATTCGTTGGGAAATTATCTTTGTTATTACTTTGTATGTGGTGTTGCAAAGGCTTATGGGGTTAAAGTCTTTTAAGTTATTTGAGTTCCTTTTCTTTGGGATTAGGCATATAAGAGTATCATTTATTCCTTCGGGGATGAGCCCTTGTATGAAGGAATATTTACATAATTGATTGATTGAGTTTCCTACTATACTCCAGTATTTTTGGTAAAAGAAAGGATGGAGTCCGTCCGGTCCAGGGGCCTTAAGGGGTTGGAAGGAACATATAGCTTTATGGACTTCTTCCGATGACAGTGTTACTCCGAGGGTGGAGAAGTCTCTGGGGATATCTTGGTCCTCTAGGCATGTCTTATTTTGTTTTGAGTGGGACTGTTTGGTGTGAAACAGGTCCTTAAAGTAGTTGAAAATGGTGTTTTTAATTTCGTTTTGATTAAACAACTATTCCCCTTCATCAGAGATCAGGGCAGTGATCCTATTCTTCCTTCTTCTATTTAGTGTGGTTGTATGGAAGAATCTAGTATTTGCGTCTCCTTCGTTTAACCAGTTTACTCTAGACTTTAATTTCCAGAATTCCTCATCGATACGTAGTAAATAGTTATATTCTTGAATGATCCCATTTTCAAGTTGTGCAAGAAAAGAGTTGTGCGTGTAATTTAGGGACTTTTGGATTCCTTCTAGTCTTCTCATTATTTTTCTTTTCTTTGAGAATATATTTCCAAAAGTAGTATGGTTCCATATTGTTACTTTTTCCTGAAAAATAGGTATAGAGTTGAGTATATTATTTCCCTCCCCCATGCATCACTAATTATTTTTTGTAGGTCCGGGTGGGTGGCCCACATTGTCTCGAATCTAAAAAAATTTTCCCTCTTTACGTTTTTGAGTGGAAAAAGTGAAAGAAGGAGGGGGCAATGATCCGAGTGGGTACGAGGTAGGTGTTGTACCTGGGAGTCGGGGAAGGTATGGATCCAATTGTCGTTTGCAAGAAATCTACCTAATCTTTCGTATATGAGTTGAGATCTATTTTTAAAACGTTTATTTAGCCACATGTAACGACTTCCTTTAAACCCCATATCGATTAGTTCACAATAGTTGACTGTATCCAAAAACTCCTTTGTATTATTTTTATTAATTGGTTTGCCTCTTTTTTTTCCGTTATGCTTAGGAGTTCATTAAAGTCCCCTCCTAGTAACCAGTTTCCTTTGTAGTTTTCTTTTATAGTTTTCAGATTCTGCCATAATATATTCCGAGAGTGTCTATACGTACTAGCATATATATTACTAAAAAGCCAGGATTCTTTAGTAAAGCGTACCTTAAATATCGCCTGTATCTCCTGGCCAGTTGTCGCTATATCATCTAGCTCAAGGATTTCATCGTCCCAGAACATCACCATTCCTCCTGAGTTGCCAATAGCTGGTACTTGGATCATATTATTAAAAGGAAAGTTGTCTAAGAGAGCTTGATGGTCCTACATTTTTGTTTCCACAAGGGCTACCAGTGAGGGTTTGTGCCAATCCACAAGGTCCCTAAAATTTCTCCTAAAGTCGTCCCCGTTACACCCTTTACAATTCCAAACGATTATATTCATTGATTTGTTTAAGGTGGGTGTTATGTTCTCCATTACTTCCCTCTCTCTCCGTTATTAGAGTCGGGTTCATTATTACTACAAAGTTCCCAATTTTTAGGTTGGACGAGGCTCGTATATCTATTGAGCTTTTGGACAGATTTGGTGGACAGATGAGTATGAGTTTTTTTTCGTATCTCTCTTTGAATATTACTATTTATATATCTTTTAACACGGCTATTTCTGATCGAGTTTCCCTCATCATGATTATTGCCTCTTCTATTTCCCTCACATCTATTTCATCTTCTTGACCTGATACTACCCATGGGGGGGGGGGGAGTTCTGGGATGCGGTATTACCTGGGAGGTTGATGCTGAGATGTTGGGAACCACTTGGGGAGGACTCTCTCTTGCTTCGTTGTGCACCACTGTTGAGAAGATCGGGTCTGTCTCGACATTGTTCCATGGGGTCGTTACATTCCCTGGTATGTGGTGGGGAAATAAAAAGGGAGGGAACATCATAGGCTTTAGGTTCATGTAGGGGTTGAGGCAGGGCCGACTCAACAACATTGGAGGCCTAAAGCAATACTTAAGAGAGGGGCCCTAATATTTTTTTTTTCATCATATATACTTTTTAAAAAATCTACTTTTCTAGCTATTTTGGATGCGAAGTCATTATGTACTGTTTTATAATCAATTTGTTTTAATAACTCCTTTACAAATGATAATATAGCTAATTCATTCAATCTCTCTTGGGACATTGTTGATCTTAAAGAATATTTAATCAATTTTAATTTCGAAAAAACATCTTTCGGCTTAGGTAATGGTTACATGAACTGCTAACATTATTCTATAAGCAATAT
>NW_006239286.1:43988-44581 GCF_000226075.1 Solanum tuberosum | reverse complement strand
TATCCATATTTTCATCAAATTGTTTCTTAAGAAATGCATGTTTATTTTCATCTCATATGCAATTTCCTTGGTAGAAATCATAACACTCATAGTACATATAATTTTTATTTTAAAAAAAAAACATATATAAGTAATTGTTTTTTTTAAAATGGGGGCTCCAAAATATATGGGGCCCCAAGCGATGGCTTTAGTGGCCTAGGGGTTAAGACGGCCCTGGGTTGAGGGGGTTGAAGAGTGGCATCTCCCATGTGGGATAATGGTAGAAGGAAATTTGCGGGAATGGGAAGCTTATTGGAGGCTGGAGTACAGTTAACAACCACAAGTGGTTGTTGTATGTTTCCATCGTCATCCTCATTCCCTCTGAGACGATCTGAGCCAATGTTGACACCCAATTTTGGCTCTCCACATTTAACTAAATTAATAATAATAATAATAATAAAATATATATGTTAAGAAATTTTTAGGGAATACAAAAAGATTTTTTAACTATTTATTTGACTTGATAAATTTATTTTCTTAAACGTTATTTCTTATAAAAAATTAAATATATTATATTACTACTTACTTTCTCATTTTTTTTTTATAGATGTTGC
>NW_006239286.1:39636-43952 GCF_000226075.1 Solanum tuberosum | reverse complement strand
TCTTCTTAAGAATTGAATCTATTTTGGTTCAAATATAATTCCTTTGTCGCAATAGATATTTTTCGTACATTGTTCAAAATTAGAAAGCTTAATTAATTAATGAGTTACTAATTTATCTTAATTTAATTTTAAGAGTGACTAATTTTATCAAATAAGTTAATCTTGCAAAATAATTATCACTTATGGCTATTTAATAAAGAAAGTAGTTATAATTTAAATGAATTCAATTTGAGCAAATTTGACAATCCAAGTCTTATTAAACCGGCCAATCCGTGTATGCCACGTAGGCGAGCACATGGATTGTGCTTCTTTAGATTCGATCTCAGCCTTACAATCTAATCTAATGGCCTTAATTAATTCATCCTTTTACTATTTTATATATATATTATTTATTTTTAAACTCTCTATTTTTTACCAACCGTCCGATCAAGTGATCGGACGGCCCAAATTAAATCCCAAGTTTTTCATCTTTTCCCAAAATAAGTACAATCCCATCGCCTGTCAAGCTTCTTCCCTTTCCCAGAAACGTTTTCCTTCTTCCCCATACGTTTCTCTTCCCATCAAACTCTTTTCCTCTCCTCTCCCATCGATTCCGCCTACAAACCACCGGAAAATGGCAATTTCCGGTGGTTTTCAATATATCTCCCTATCCTCTATCAATCACAGCCCCCTTTCTATCAACTTTACATCTTTTCCGATTTATTTTTGACCCAAAGCAGGCCTAGAAGTCTCGACCATCATCATTGCTCCGCCTGAAAAGTGGGGGGATGCGAAGAACCATCGGATTTTGGTTCATCTCACCCTTAATCTTATGGGTATGAGAGTGGAAGCCTCTCCAAAATTACCTATAAAAAGACCCCTTGGGTTCTCAAAAACGGGAAACTCATCCAGAGATCCGGAAAAATCTGGAACAACCATTGGGAAATCATCAAAAAAACGTCCAAAGACAATCCGAAAATCTTTTGTTCTCTGTTTTCGTTTCTTCTTCGAGTTGGAGTTCGAGTCCGCAGTTGAAATTTTGACGTCAAAGCCTAGTTTGCTGCTCTACACAAGGTCAGTAATCACCCTCGTCTTACATTTTGCTTTCGGTTTCTGAAAATAAGAATATAGTTTTGTGTCGTTATCTCAATTTTGCCCATCTAAATTCGTTTAGTTGTAAAAAATGTTAGTAAAGATTTGTGGTCAATGAGAGGGACTGTTGATTTACCAATCTGATTATGTATGTGTTTTTATTTCTCTAAATGTAAACGCTGCCTCTTAGATGTATTTTGTACACATAAACTAATTTCAGGCAGTAAACTTAAGTCGAATCGATGTTATGTCATCTACATAATTGAAATCAGATCACTATTCTTGTTTGAAATTTCTACATGTTCATGTAACTAAGAGTGTAATGTTATGAGATTTAAAGGTCGAGTTGAGGAGTTTGCTCTCTGTTTGAACTTAGCTACCACGGTTACGATTTGGTTAAATCAGTCCTATGTGAAAAAAAAAAAAAAAGATATGGTCTGCTTTCTTGTCCTAAGATTTGTACTTTAACTGGTTGTCTCTAAGCCATATAAATTGGTATCTTCCTGTGTTGTTAATGAAAATTCGAGTTGAAATCGGCTTAGAAGACATCACACCTGCCTATGTTACTGATTCTGAGTTTTACATATGAATTTCGTGGAATGTTTAGTTAGCTTGATTCGTGTTGCTCTCTGCTGCTAAGTGATATCCAAGTTTAGGCCAAGGTGTTGCACCTTAGATATCTCATGAGTTATTTTGTTGTTTCGCAAGACAATTCCATTTAAAGTTTGAGGAGTCTCAATTCTAAATTTTGTTTACTCCTTCAAGTATAACCAAGCTTTGTCCAAATAATCATTTTTCTAAATGTGAATGAGACATTTTAGCACTTAAAATCATGTCCTTCACCTGCTACTGGTTCAACTTCTCAGTATGGAATGAATTTCCTCTCTTATGTTGGTTCTTTATGGATGGCAGTGTGGGAGTATTAAATTAGGATAGCTTTTTTTAATATGAGGAATTGGACAGCTGCATTTTTTGATTTCTCCTTTCAAAAGCTGTCGAGTCATAATAAATTTGCCTATGTTCACGTAAAATCAAGGAAGCTAAATGAGCATTTACTTATTAACTTGATCACAAATTGAACCAACTCAAGTATAATCCATCTTGATCTATTTCCCTTCTCGTATTTCATCCTCTCTGGAAATATCTTTGCTTTGCTTTATAACATTGTTAAATCAGATCGTTACTTGCCTCCTTTACTCTATTTTCGGTTCCCAAAAATGAATGTAAGAATGTCTAAACATTCGTAACTCTTCTCAATTCCTATTTTACATCTGTTTTAGAATAATTAACTCGGTCGAGATTACACTTTGCTCTTTTCATTATAATTCATGGGATTATCAAATCTTATGTACGTAGAATGGACGATATGAGCTAGAATATATACTCATGACGAGCAGATTTTTTGTGTGTGTGTGTAAATGACATATGCATGTAGGAGGACCTCACGGTTATTAATGGATATTTGACCAGATATTTCTTTTCTTATTTTTCTAGTTTGGCAGTGTATATGCTGGTTTCCTCTTTACTGTGTAATTCCTTCCACGAAACTACCACCTGCATTGTTTCGTATGTGGTCTTAATGTCCCAGTGGCTATCCTTTAAACATTATTTCCGGTTTTCACCAACATGCTTCAATGAATGAGTCGTCACCAACAATGTGTTTTGCCCTTTAGTTAGTATTACTCCTGTTAGACTAATAAGTTCGAAATTCGTTATAGTGGTTCTTTGTTGTGCAAAATTCTCTATGCTATGACCTTGTGTAATCAAATTGTTTTTTTGTAATAAGAGTCAACATCTATTTTTTGCATCTGGATATAATCGATTATATTTTTTTCTTTGTTTTCTTTCAAAGTATGCTCAAAATACCCCCAACGACTTAATCATGCACTCCCTTAATTACGAATTATGTCTCGAAGTTTCCTTATCAACCCTATCTAAATGAATCTAAGAGTAAGAGTATGTTCGGCTTCGAACTCGTTTTGTTAAGATTTCGTAGTTTGTGTCAAGCAAGATTTACTCACCATGTTGACAAGCCGTGGTACTAGCATACGTATTTTCTTTTGATAATTGTTTGCTTTTTGAAATCCTAATCTATCTTGAAATTTGTCTACATGGTTAACTTTAGAAAACTTTTTTCCTCTCTCTGTTGTGACTAGAAGAATCCTCTGTTAAAGCATACTGTTTTGCTTCTGATGTAGTTGAACTTAGTCTATCAATTGATAGTCTCATTAATCCATATGTCAATAGTCTAAGATATTTTTCATTTTGGCGTCATACATGATTCTGTGAACTTAGCCCTTGTCCCATGTATTTATGTCATCTTAATTCCACTCTAAGTATTGGACCCCCCACTTCGTATTTTATCTTATTATTTGCTGGTCATCTTTGTAATCTTGTGGGGATAGGATTAAGCATGTATTCTTTATTTAGGAACCACATATAGTACTGTTTGTTTGTTTTATTAGGCTTAAGAGAATAAACGTATGCTCCTATGCTTCAGAAAAGGTTGCAGATACATTAAACCTTCCATCATATTATAAAAAATATTCATATGCACGTGACTACATAATATTGTTTATTATGTATTTTGATAAACATAGAGTCCATTTGCTAATTCTTTTCGTCTTTTTATATTTCATGTACAACCGGAGAGCTGGAGTTTCTACTTTGGAACTCGTTATTGGCCTAAAGTATTAGGCCAATAGCAAATTAGGATCATCGCAATGCTTGGAGTCTTGCAAATTAGGAATCCAATATTTCTTAGCCTTCCTCTTTTCGAGTCTTAATTATATTGTTTGGATATATTGGCTAACCTTTACTTACAAGTTTTTGATATATTGTTTGTCTTTTATTTTGAAGCTTATTTTATGTGAACTGATATTATTTGTTTATGAATTTAGTTGAGACACCTTTTAGAACAAATGTTACAAAAGATATTTTCTTAAAAAACGGGTTAGCATTTTTACTTATAACATTCTTTTAGGCTTCTTAAGTTGAAAAGAAGGGCTTATAGATTTAAAAGATGTCCAAATAAAGTTCAAAAGGGTGAAGTAATATTCATTTAGGTGTTTAAGTAGGAAAAAAATAAAACTCATAAATTGGGATTTCTAACTAAATTTGAGATTAGTTATAAAAGCTAAAATAATTAACTTTAGAAATATATAAGGCTAAAATTATCACCCTCTAAGAATATATATATATTTTTTTAAAAAGGGCTTATATATTTTGTCAACAAAAAATAAATA
>NW_006239286.1:33493-39408 GCF_000226075.1 Solanum tuberosum | reverse complement strand
AACCTAGTATTATCTACTATCTCTTTTACTAATGTTATTCATTTATTTTTATAATTTTATAAATGCCTACACTCAAATATGCATATTACTTTACTCCATATAATATATCGTCAATTTGTCTATACATGAAAAATAAATAATAAGTGTTCATATATTCTAAACAACCTACATATATATACTATACTTTATAATAAACATACTTAAGATCACAAACCTTTATATAATATTTTTAATATTTTTAACATCTAGTATCATTTATTTTACTTTATATTTTAGAAAACTCCATTCTATATATTTTCATTCAAATTACACGTCACATGTTACTACATATTATCTTATTTTACTTCTTAATAAGACGATAGATTTTCGCAAATTCAACATCTATATATTTTAAGATAATTTTATTATGATACACCTACCTATATATTTTTTTTTTTACATATGAATATATCGTATATTTAAGTACATCTATTTATTTATTTTACAATACTACTATTAAATATATTTTTATAAGACGTATATATGTCGTACCTTGTAGTGTACTCTTTTCCGAAACTAACTAATTAACTTATCATTTAATTTTTGAAGCAAATAAATAAACACGTTTTTTTTTTCTTTATCATATTTTTCCTAAATTGAGTTTAAGGACTATCTTTGGATAGGCTTTGAGGGGTGCTTAACACCTTCCCCACGAGTAACCAAAACCCTTACTCAGAATCTCACTGGTTTCGCAAATCAAAACAGAGTTTACATTTACATAAATAAAAAATGGTTTTCCTAATATTTTCCTTAAAATTTAGGTGGCGACTCTAAAACAAAAAAAAAACAATTTTTTTTTTCAAAATCAGAGTGTCAGCCATATTTTGTTGTGAACTGTTTCGGCCTGTTCGAAATAGGGTGCGACAGCCAAGAACGTTGGATTTTGACCAGAATTGCTACATGCCTTCCCTTCACTATCGCATTGAAGGATAGAGCTTGTCCTTGCAAGCTCATTTCCAGCCAAGATTGGGGAGATGGGTTTGGTTCTGGAGCATGTGTCGCGTAGAACCTGTTCTTCCCCAAGCTCATTGGGAAGGTTTGAAATGGAATAGCAGGATGGGGTGGGTTCATGGTTATTTGGCTGGAAGTGGGATTGTTCATGGGATTTCGAGATGAGCGCCTCTGGTTCGCTCTTCTCCTCTGGAATGAAACTGTAATTCTTGGCATTTTTGGAAGGTATTGGAAGATCTATGTAGATAGAGTGTATTGGAATGGATATAGATACTTTAGAGTCAGTACTAGGAATATTTGAAGTTAATTTGGGAACTGGAGTAAATGGTGTATCCTTTTTAAAAGGGGCACTTTCTTTATTTCCATTTTTAGCATAAATTGATGATGACGTAGTTGGAATTGTATGTTATTGGGTGATATCTTCTTCCAGAAGTTTGGAGTGAGAGGTAGTTGAGAGTGCCATCAAGGCATTCTGTATGTTTAAGTGGTCCATAGTGATTAACGTAGTGTTATTAGGGGTAATATGAGTGTTATGGGATCTATTTTTGAGTTCCAAGGGATGTGGAAGTAGATTAGTGGTATCCTTTCTAGGGGGCAATGTAGGGGTTCTTTTAGGGGTACCAAAAACAGTAGTTGACTCTGCCTCTTCTGCAATTTTTGAGTTTTTTTGATTTTTTTTATTATTTTCGCACTATTTGCTGATGGACTTGACGTCACTTGGTGTGATGTCGCCATTAATTTTTTCCGACCCTTGTTGCAGTGTAGCAGGAGTGGCATTAATTTTTTTCGGCACTTGATCAGGCGTTTGAATTTTGTCTTGGGTATTTTTAATATATGGTTTTCCTTGGGAAGTTTCCCCATAGCTTTTGGATGCTTTTTTATATTTAAAGACTTTTGATTCGAGGTACTTACCTGACTCGACATGGAATAAATTGACATGGATACCTTTTTCCGCATTGGTTTCCATCGTTGTACCGTCCTGTTCCATTATTTTATTTGGATTAGCCTTTTTTCGGAACATGACTATTTGCCAGCTTCTTCCTGCTTTATTGGTTGGGCCCTGCTCTGTGCTTTTTTATCCTTCGTTGTATCCATCTCCATTTGATTTTTATTTGTTTCCTTCGTAGCTGGTCTGTGTGAGCAGAGATTCCCCGTGTGTCCAAGGATGTCACAATTTGGACACAAAATATTGTATCTTTCATAGGCTAGTTGTTGGTTGTGATGGCCAATACAGATGGATTTTTTGACAGGAACTCCAATTGGGACTTCAACGCATATTCTGGCGTAGCGGCCTCTCAAGGCCTCTGATGTGCATACATCTGTCTTACCAAGCTTTCCAAGTTTTTGCCTATTCTAGCTAGGATTGAGTGATCGTAGAATTCAGTAGGTAGCTTCGAAAGTCTAATCCATATTGTTGATTTGGTTTCTTTTGCTTCGGAGGCCACGAAGTTTGGGTGCCAATGCTTGACTGATAGGAAAAAATCGTTAATAAACCATGGCCCCTATTGTAGTGTTTTTTGAAGGTTCTCCTCTTTATAGAATTTCACTATGTAGTAGTCGTATCCTAGATCTATAAGGATGATTTCTTCGGAGACTCTCCATAGGACGGATAATTTCTTATTTAGATACAGGTGGCTCGTTTTTTTCCATATACTTTAATGATGATGGAATATAACCATGGTTTGTAGATCCTCTGTTTCTCTTCCTCTGTTAGGTGTATTCCTTCCTCATCTTCCATGCCTTCATATGTGTTGGTCGTGCCATCAGTGTTTGTTTTTTCGCTCCCTGGTGGCTCGTCGATTATCATATCCTCCTCAAGATTTGTCCTTGGTGTTGTCTGTTGATCGATTGTCTTTGAATATGGAGTAATGAGCATCTCCTTAAAGGATACATTCTTGTCACTCTTTGCTTTGATTCTATCTTTTGCTAATTCCCCATTTTCGATTTCGCCTTGTGTACTCGCATCTTTGTCTGGTGGAATCTTGTGACTCAGGATTTCTTTTTGTAGATGCATTTCTTCATCCATATCTTAATGGAAAATGATTATATGACTTGTTTAAACTTACTTAATTGTATAAATTTTAATAGTTTATTTTTTATTAATTAATTATTCTCTTTTTAAAATGAGAAAATACATAAAATCCCCTCTGAACTTGGCAACAAAACTTACTTTAGCACTTTAACTTTACATATAATTACTTACCCCCCTAATTTCATTTCAAGTGAATTTAAATCCACCCTAAGTTTATAAGACCAGTCTCACAATGGCAAGTGTATTCCACACGCGCCATGTCATCGACACGTCAGTGTCACGTCACTGCCACGTCAGTGCCACATTGATAATTGTTTAAATTTTGAGTTTTTTATTCTTTTTTTTTTGTTTTCTTAATTCACAATTTTAGAAAGGAAAAAAGAAAAAGAAAATTGATCCAAGATTATAAAAAAGAAAATTAAACAGTAAAAAATTCTCAAAAAGATCAAACTCCATAGATCTAAAATTCTCAAGACCATTTCACTAAAAACATTCAATCTTTAAGGCCCATTATCAAAGTAAATACATAGTTATAACTAAAAAATTAATTTGAGATGAAAAAATTATAAATATTTCACTCAAATGAGCTTTAAGTTCATCAAATCAATAAACACCTTCATAAATAGTGATCTTGAAGCAATAATAAGTTGTTGATTTTTTTATTTTTTTTCGTTGTTCAGCACATCTAAGAATAAGTGAGAATAATTTGAAATTATTATCATTTAGTGATGGAAAATAAATAGGGGTATGAATGTTTCGAAGAAGGAGAAAGAAGGGGGTGAAAGAGGTTCATCGACGAAGAAGAAGAAAGGGATGAGGCAGGTGGTGGCTAAGACAGTGGAGTTCGAAAAAAGAAAAAAGAGGGATGCGGATGGAGAGTTCGAAGAAGGAGAAATAGGGTGAAGGTGAAGGATTTCTAAGAAAGTAAAAGAAAGTGGGGAGTTCGAAAAAGAAAATAAGGAGGTGGGGCAGGTGGTGGTTGAGGGTGGCAAGGGGTGGTGGGGTGTGAGGAAGAAAAAGGGCTAAGGTTGTTGGTGGATAGGGGTGGTGGGGTGTAAGGAAGATGAAGAGAAAAAAATTTATTGGCTGAAAAGAAAAAATAAAAGTAGCCCAATTATTTTTTTTCTCTTTAATTTTTAACTTTTTACACGCTTTTCTTTTTTTTTATTTTCCACATCAGCCATTAAGGGGGTATTTAATTCATTTGAAAGTTGTTTAAGGGGTATTTGAACGCCCATGTAGTTAAAGTATTAAAGTAAATTTTGCAGCGAAGTTCAAAGAGAATTTGATGTATTTCCTCTTTTAAAATTCTACTAGTTATGGTCTATACATATGTAACCTAACCTAGTAAGTTTATTATCCTGATGTGCCAACTTGAACGTGGGTTTCTATTTATATATTATTATACTAGTAGTAATGTGTGTTGGACAGAATTGAAAAGGGCAAAATATATGCCTTCTGCAACGTGTGGTCATAATGTATTATGGATGGGTCAAGTCCTGGTTAATGATGACCAAATGATTTGAGGGTAACTATAGGTCAATAATTGGATAATTAATTGTTGATGAATAATTTCTAAGAATATAACTTGTGTCAATTTGAGTTCTGAAAAGTTTTGGTTTTCTTGTAAACTAAAATGTTATGTCCATAATTTGGGTTTTTAGTGTTTCTCCAATTACTTCTTATAATTGTCACATATAATTCAAGTTTCGATATATTAAGATAGGTAATTAAATATTAGGTGTATTGTATTTTGTGAATATCATTAGACTTGTGATATTTTGAGGAATTAAGACTTAATCTTAGGCTTGAAAATTGGAGAAAAGTTGAATGAGTTGACATGTCAATTGGCATCAAAAGTTAAGAACTTGATTATAGATTCGTGCTCTATGATTTTTGGTCTATGTTAGACACATAGTGATATGGATGTTGTTAGTTTTGAAATCTTATTGAGATCATTAATGTGAATAGATTCCTTTGAGTTGGAAGTTCAACGAAAGGGGGAGACTCAAGTCCCGAAGTGATTGTTCGACTATTTGAGGCAAGTGAATTTCTAAACCCTTGTTAAGTGTGTAGAGTCATGTATTTCCTTGTGATATGTGTTGGGGAGTAATGGGACTTGGTGATGGGTTAACTTGTTCATATTGAATAACTCTAATGATGAAAAAGGGGTAATAAAAGGCTATGTGATTAATTATTGGTGTGTGAAGTGTTGAGAATGGTTTTGAAAGACTTGTTGATTCATTATTGATGTTGTATCACGATTGTGTTGTTGTGAATTGTGCAATGTTATGAAAATGGTCATGTCACGACCCAAAGGCATCCCCAAGTCGTAACATGCGTATTCGACCTCTCGGAGGTCTCATACAAGCCCTTAGCATTCATCACATTAGATATGTAAAATAGTGCGGAATTAAAAACTCTTTAAATAAAATCCCATAAGACTCAAAGGTCACTTTTAAAACATCATTCAAAAGTACACAAGCGGAATACTAAGTCTCTTAGCCATCTTAGACATAAACATGAAAACATACTAGGGGCACGGCCCTTTACAATCAAAAGAAGTCTATTAAGTCTATTACAAGAACCTTATCATAAAACTAGAATAGAAAAGTCTTGTCCTCGACATATGAGGACATACCACAAAATCTTGGAAGAACTTCAAGTTCCAAGCTTACTATAGAACCCGCTCACTTTCCGGAACCTACACTTGTAAAAAAATAAATAGAGAAATATGGAATTAGCACAATTAAGTACTAAGTATGGAGACCATGCAAAAACATGCCAAAACGGACATTTACAAGGAATAAATGCTTTCATATTATTTTGATAAAACCTTCACTTCACAAGTATAAGAGACATAATACAAGTCAATGTTCACATATAAAACCAT
>NW_006239286.1:25826-31348 GCF_000226075.1 Solanum tuberosum | reverse complement strand
TGTTATGTGATAAGAGGATGTACCATTTCGAGGGACGTGTCGCGCGCCAATATGGATACTATATTTCGAGAGGTGTATCGCACGCCGCGGCGGATTCTATTATCGAGGGACGTATCACGCTCCGCAATGGATACTGTATATCGAGGGTCGTGTCGCACGTCACGATAAATGCATGGACAAATATGTCTCCCATGAGTCCCGAACTGAGAGACAGTGGGTGTGTATCACTAGGTCAGACATGCATCACTATACTTGACATTGCATTCCATTGCATTGCACATCTTTATTATTGGTGAACTTGATCTTGTGTGTTGCTTATCTTGTGAGTGCCTTTCTGTGGAACTTGTGATTGATGAATATTGCGCATGTTGTTGAGAATATGAAATTGTTAGAGTGTTGTTGTTGAGCTATGTGCTTTGTAAATTGTGAACTGTTAGGTTGGGCTGGTTTTATGCAGGTTGTAGTTGTAGAGGTTCGGTTGGGGTGTAAGGAGTACCCGTATTCTATTCCCTTAGCTTAGGTTTAGAAATTTACTTGCTGAGTACCGTGTGGTTTGGTACTCACCCCTTGCCTCTACATTTTTGTAGGTTACTAGTCCGGACCTTCTCCTCAGATTTGAGAAAAAGTTCTTCGCGGAGCGGAGTGGTCACAGACCGTCCTGCTTCAAAAGTTATTTTCGCGACCGAAAAATTAAATACATCTCTGCGTCGCGGACCAGCTTTTAGACAGTGATTTCTTGATCTTTTCTCGTGTTTAACTATCTAAAAACACTCCTAAACATCATGAGATCTTTCCTATCACAAATCTCAATCCTTGAATCCATAATTCAATTCAAGGATCAGTTAAGAGTCAAGTCAAGAGAAGTTCCAAGTCAAGAGAAGTTCATAGAGTTCCAAAAGTCTTTTTACAAATGATTTAACTTTGTTGTAAAGTTGAAGTTCATTTCTTCAAAGTATATGGAGACTATTTATTCCCAAGGAGTTCAAATATTTTCACATTTAAACAAGAAAAGGAAACCTTGATTTCCAAAGAGCCTTTGAGCTAGTTTTCAGAAAAAAAGTAAATACTTTCACAATTAAGCAAGAGAGGAAACTTTTATTTCCAAGATAGCCTTTGAGCTAAGTTTTTAAGCAATTATTTTAAATCACAGAAAGAAGTATGTGTTTAAACATAAGAGCTAGTATCATATTTTTGGAGTAGTATTGAGCACCGATATGGGGGAGAGTTCAGACAACTCACAACCCCCATAAACCATGTAGCCATCATGGGTAGAAAAGGGTCATACTTTTTAGATAATTCCTTTAGTGCTTTTTAGCATAGACTAGTGGATCCACTTAGTAGTTCAAGTTGTATACCCTTGGCAAGGTATAGGACGGCCCTGTCGGCGTGAGGTAAAACGTTGTATCATCGCAATAGCTCTTACGTGATGGTTGTCGGTTAGAGAAACTCCCACAAAAGTAATTGTATTCTTATATACGCAGTTTATTTGTATTTTTACATACATTTCAGAGATATAGAGTATCTTTGCATACACACATAGTATTATTGTATTTCCAAATACACAGAGTTGACATACAGGTTTTAATCAGCTTTTCTTTATATTGCACTTGTTTTATACTCCTTTATATTGAAATGAGTTCAGTTAAGTTGAGTGGAGTTGAGCCATGTAAGTTTTTCTGTTCCTTTCAAGCTTATGTCTTGTTTTAGAATTCCCCTCGCATACTCGTACATTCAATGTACCGATGCCATTTGGCTTGCATCTTTTTATGGTGCAGACACAGGTAACCAAGATCAGCATCCAGCGCATCGTTGATTCAGTTGAGCACTCAGAGTCAGTTGGTGAGCCTCCTTGCTTTTCGGAGGTATCCTTTGGTTATGTTTGTTTTATTGCTTGCTTATTTCAATTGTTAGGATGATCGGGGGTCTTGTCCCGACATCCCTCAGAGTTTAGAGGCTTCATAGACAGAGTTAGTTGATGTTAGTTCATGAGTCTTTACTTTTCCTTTTCAGTTAAGTTGAGACTTGAGTTGCCACTTTAGCAGTGAATGTTATTTATTACATCCTCAGTTATTTATTGAGCAGTTCAGTGTACTATTTTTAAAAGTATTTATCTTGAGTAAAGTCTTCCGCTGAGTCAGAAAGCCAGGCCAAGGGTTCGCTGGGGCCAACAATGGTTCTCGAGTGCCAGTCCCGCCCATAGTGTAGGCTCGGGGCGTGACAATAATATTTACCACTAACTTAGGGACCACAAATACTATTTTCCATTTATAAGAAGAAAGTGTCTAGATATATTTCTTTGGAGGAATATCATAACTATCCTCCGATAACAATAACAATATATCTAGTGTAATTTCATAGGTGAGATTTGAAAAGGATGATGTGCATGCTGCTTATCTCTATCTTATGAATATCAAAAGACTATTTCTAATAGATCTTCGAGTCAAGAAAAACATGTCAAAAAAGTAAGTATATATATAAATAACTATAATAGTAAAAGTCATACCGAAAACCATAAAAAAAAATAGCAATGATCAATAACATCATAAAACCATCCTTAGGACCAAAGATAATAATATTAATCATAACTACCCTCAAGTGTAGGATACAGAAATAACAGAAAAGGGGACCAAAGAATGTCAAATGCACCTCATGACATAACAAAGTGAGTTGGCAACTTTAATTTAAAGGAAGGCAAACAAAATATCATTAATTTATATACCCTCAAGAAGTTGTAACTCTTGTAACTACTTGGCTTGAGAAAAAGCCACGTTGTAGCAAATATAATCATACAAGTACATATCTAAATGGAAAAATGATAAATATACCTTCGAACTATCGTAAGTGGTATGCATATACATTTCGTTATGTTTTTAGTACATCAGTATCCCTACCGTCCAAAATTTTAAAGCGTATATACCGGTTATACTAACGGTGGTACACATGTCTTAATCCTATCCATTGACCCGAATTTATTAAATTTCTACCAAAAATTAAAAGCCACACCCGAATTAATTTAAAAAACCCACCCAAATACATAATACCCACGCCCAAAAATATAACTCAAAATTCCCAAATCAATTCACTCCCAAAACCTAATTTCTTCTCCTTCTCCCACCCTATAATTCGAGGGTATATTTGTCTTTTTTTCCAATAAATAAATATATCTATATATATTGTTGAGAAATTATAGCTACAAGTGTCACCTAGTTGCTGGCAAAACCTAGATGCATGTCTGATTAGAAGTTCACATGAACTTAGTAGCTTTTGTTCATCAGCCTAAGATTTAGTCTGACAATTATTATCAAAAAAACGAAAAGAAGATTGTGATCACTGGGCGAATTTAAAATTTTCATTAAGGGGGTCGAAAAGAAAAAGTTGTACTAAGATTTAAACTTGGAACCCCAAGATGAGTTTTGAACACCTCAACCACTAAATCAACCTCTAATCTTACATTTAGAAGATTCAAAATCAATATATAGACATCAATTTTTTTTTTAAATATCTTATATATAATATATATATTTTTATCGAGAGGGTTTAGGTGAACCACCTCGACTACCTCTAGGTCCGGCCTGATTGTGGCAGAGTACTTCTTTTGTTGTTTAATTTTATTTTCAAATTTCTTTAGGAGTACTCTAGTTTAAAGTTATGTAAATGTTTACAGTTTGATTTCTACTTCTTGAAGGAGGTAGATATGCTTCCCAAGTCATTATGTTACTATCTCCGTCCAATAATAGTTGTCTCCTATATTATTTTGGGATGTTCAACAATACTTGTTTACTTTATGAAATCAATAGATAATTTACACTTAATTCCTAATTTATTCTTATCATTCATTAGTCATTTTTCTATTACATTTTTCAAGACATTGCATTTATTATATTCAAAGGATGATATAGTAAATTAACCCTCTATTTATAGTTTCTTAAGAAGTAATGTAAATTCAATAATGAATAAGTATTATTAGACAGAGAAATTATTAATTAATGAGGAAGAAAATGAGGGACCATGCATGTGGAAAGGATGTCATAAAACTCTATTTAATGTGTTGGTGTACAATGAATGCACTTTTAGTGGTAAAAAAAAGGAAAATGATACTCCCTCTGTCCACAATTGTTTGTCAGGGTAAGGTCATGCACATCCCTCAAGGAAAATTTAATACAAGGTGTAATTTGACTAATATAACCCTACTATACCAAGAATACCAAAAGTCCACATTAACTTTTCAATTGAACTACACTATCATTAAGGGCAGAATTTGAAAAAAAGTGACTAAATTTATTTCTTGATTGTTAAATTGACAATTAATCTTGGACATCTATTTTTAGTATACCTGCCAAACAATTGTGGACGGAGGGAGTATTATCCAATATCCATTGACTTTAAAGGTTTGCTCATAGGCTAAACGGAAGTCAAAATTTCAAACTCACCAATTTCAATTAACTATTAATACATACTTGCTTCTTTGTCAAAAATAAGAAAGAAAACAAAAGAAAGAGATCATTTATTGTTAAAAATTATCCACGTAATGGCCAACAACTAGCAAAACTTATCACGAAATTCTATATGATACTATATATGCTTTATTTTTTCGATATTTTTTTTTATTTAACGTTCGATATTTATAATAAAGTTGAAATAAATTTTAAGTTTGTACTAAAAAAATCTATCTATATATAAAAGGAGAAGAAAATATGACACATGTCAACACCATAAATTTTTAGTATTTTAAATAATTAAATAATAAACAAATATAGACACATGTCAATAATTAGAATTAGAATGACACATGTCAACACCTCAAAAATAATATAAAAATAAATAAATAAATTTTAAACAAACTATTTAAAATACAAAAAAATAAAAATAAAATACCAACGGACAAAAGGGTAAAAATGTTTAAATAGGTTATAGTAATAGAAAATGTAACAAAGAAAAATTAAAATAAAAAACGTGCATCAGTCATTTTAAATAAATAAAAACTACCCGCACATTAAAAAAATCTGTTAAATGAATATATGTTTTAAAAAATTATTTTAAATGTGGTTTTTTCAAAATAAGCAACCAACTCATGTAACTATTAAAAAAAAGGGTAAAGTAGTTACTTTTTGAATTTGAATTTAAAGTGGTTACCTAAAACTACTCTACCCATTATCTCTATTTCCTATATATACATAAATAAAGTTCATTAAAAAAATTAATTGATCTTATTTTTCTTCAAATGTGTAGTATTATTTGTATTCTTCTTATCTTCATCCTTTTATGGAGCGAATAGGTAGATTATTTGTTGGCTAGCCGAAAAAAAATGTTTGAATATACTTGCAAATAACAAAGTGAAAGTCCAAGAAGAAGAAGAAGAACAATATTTATCAAAATGAAAATCTTTTGCAAATGATGATATTATTAGATCTATAATGTCTTTTTGTGAATTTTTTTGGGTTCATTTCATTCAATTTGATTTGTTTCTGTCATATATTGTACTTAAATTCTTTAGGTCGAATGAGTTTTCTATGTTCTTTTTT
>NW_006239286.1:23651-25451 GCF_000226075.1 Solanum tuberosum | reverse complement strand
TGTAATGTTGTCTGTTAAATTATTTCTATTCTTTTTATCTTCATCTTTTTATTTGGTGAATAGGTAAATTATTTGATGGCTAACCGAATAAAATTTGAATATATTTGTGAATAAAATAGTAGAAGTTCAAGAAAAGAAGAACAATATTTATCAAAGTGAAAATCCTTTGTAAATGATGATATTGTTAGATCTATAATGTCTTATTGTTTTTTTTTTTCCAGTTTATTTCATTCAATTTGATTTATTTTTGTCATATTTTGTACATAAATTCTTTAAATCAAATGATTGAACCATGATTCTATTCTTCTTCAAATGTGTAATGTTGTTTGTTAAATTAGTTTCATTCTTCTTATCTTCAGTTTTTATGGGGTGAATAGATAGATTATTTGATGGCTAGCCGAAGAAAATTTGAATTTATTTGTAAATAAAAAGTGAAAGTCCAAAAAAAAGAAGAACAATATTTATCAAACTGAAAATCCTCTGCAAATAATGATATTGATAAGTATAATGTCTTATTGTGACTTCTTAGTTTATTTCATTCAATTTGATTTGTTTTTTGTGATATTATGTACTTAAATTCTTTAAATCAAATAAGTTTTATATTTTTATTTATTTATTTATTTACATTTGTAATCTTTGATATTTTTACGGCGATTAATATTTTTTTAGATTGTACGTTATTTTTTAAATTTAATTTTAATGAAGTTATTCTAATACTTTTTTTTTCTTTCATTTTCTGTTAATTTTTACTCAATCATTTACACTAACATATTTTTGATTGTTGGATTATTGGTAATATATTCACATTTTTAAAATGCTAATGTGCACTTGAATATCTTAATTGCTATGGAATTATTAATATAATGTATCAATAAATGTAGAATATCATGATTTATACATATTATTCCACTTTCTTATAGCCTTTTAGTAATATACTTGTGAGTGATAAAATATTAAAGTATGAACAAAATTTTATTCATTTGTTCAGTTAAATTTTATTTAAAATATAATTTTTAAAATTGTTACTATACTTTAAATAAATGGTTTGTCTTTGAAATTTAGAACCTTCAAACCTATAGAATATACAAGTATTTTAAAAATTAAATGTACAAAAAAGACTTCTTATAGTACAGGATATCAGAGAATTTGAAATTATTTTGTCGATACTGAAATAAATAATAGGTCATTTAGTTAATTAGAAATTGCTGTTTAATTAATAAGAGAATATGCACCATTGTATATGAGATCGAGACAAATAGTAACGTGTTTCAAAATATTAGATCAAAACGAATTCAAAATTAAGATTACTTTTTTATAAAGTGGAATTCAGTCATTTTTTAAAAATATAGAATTTATATAAATTAAAAAATAGTTAATTAGGAATTATAAAATTATTTTTAAAATGATAAGTTAGTTATTTTATAATTATAAAAAAATTGTAATTTTTTAAATAATTGATACTGACTAATTAAAAGTTCAAATTTTGAATTTAATATTTATAGTTTTTGAAGATAGTTACAGTTTTCTGACTTTATCATAATTCTAAGATAATTATATAACTAGAAGGCCGGTTCGCTTTTCTTTTAGCAATTTAAGGCAGAACCGGATGCATTCACTTAAAGACTGTCTTTTCTTTTGACGTAGGCATTTCGGGCCTTATTTCTTTCCGATCGCACTCAAAGTTGTCACAGAATGGGATTAGGATTTGCATCAATCAACTATAGTATAACCAATGTACTCTCTAATAGTGCATGTAATTATTTTGTTTGTTCAAAAAAAAAAATATGTGTACGTTACCTC
>NW_006239286.1:0-23171 GCF_000226075.1 Solanum tuberosum | reverse complement strand
TAAATTATTATTTTCTTCTGCGAAAGTTTAAGAGATTAAATTAATGTTTTAAAAAATAATATAACAAACTAATTAATTAATTATTTTCAATGATTAATAAAAAATGTATATATCATGTACATGTTTCTATTATTATGACATTATTTTATATTGACTCTATTTTAAATTACTTTTTTATTATCGTTTGACACAAATTTAAGAATGTAAAGAATATGTTGAATCTTTTGAATTTAAAAAAAAATATATATGCAAAATATATTAACATGTCATTTAATCTTATGATATTTTATCTTACATGTGAAATCTTTTTAACTAATAAATTATTAATATAAAAATATATATTAATATATCAATACAACATAAAAATAATAAAGGACAAATATGTAAAAATATTTCAACTATTTGAAGTTTCATGAAATTAAATTAATCATAAATTCATATAAAGCCGCGCAACGCGCGAATACGTATACTAGTACATTATAAAAGGTGAAACATTTTCTAACAAAAAGGTATGATGTCCACATGAATCAAAGAGTAATAATGCTCATATACTTTTTCTGCTTTGAAATAAGATATGCTGCAATGATTGACAAATAAAATTAAAGACTAGTCATTTATAGGCCAAAACGTGCAATTTTACATTTAATTACACATCAAGTTTATATCAAAGTGAGATATTATAATATAAAGAGAAAAGTATTTAAAAATAGCTCTAAATTTGGTGTGAATTATTAGGTTTGTCTCCGAATTATTGACAACATTAAAAACACTCTCTACTTGACTAATTGAACTTAAACACACCCTTGATCTTGCCACATCAGTGAAATACAGTTCCAATTTTCGCCAACTTTAGGGGTGTTTTCAACACTTCTTTTGGCATTTTATTAAGAGTCTCACGCTCCTATTTTAGAGTAAATTTTAGGTTTAGCAAACATAAAAATCATATTTGTATGCTATAGCTATAGTCTATAGTTTGTATAATTGCGCTCCATAATAAACTTTATATTTGCTATGGCTATTAATATGTATATTTCGATATACATATACAAAAGAATGAATTGTATAATCTTTATTTGTATAAAACGAGCAATTGCATAATCTCTGTTTGTATAAAGCGAGAAAGAGAGAAAGACAAAAGAAAACTGGGCAGGGGAAGATATGTATTTGTATAATTATAAGTGTATAGGACGAAAATAAGTTTATTTGTATTTGTATATATAATTTTCTCTCGCTTTATACAAACACAAACGCAATTTATACATTTGTGTTTGTATAAAGTGAGAGAGGTGAGCGAGATCTGGGAGAGTGACGAGCGAGATTCTCTGGGGGAGTTTTCTCTCGCTTTATACAAACACAAACGTAATTTGTACATTTGTGTTTGTATAAAGTGAGAGAGGCGAGGGAGAGACTGGTAGCGAGAAATGGGGAGTGGCGAGCGAGAAATTCAGGGAAAGAGGCGAATGACAATTGTTTGCTACGGGTTACAATTAAATCAAATTGTGGTTATAACATTTAATTTGAATTAATAGTTTGTTATTTTATACAATTTTTCCTTGTTTTTAAGGCTATCAATAGTTGAGGGACGAAACTAATAATTTGCACTAAGTTCAGAAATGTTTTCAATACTTCTCTCCGCTAAAAAAATATTTATAATGAGGAATAAAAATCAAAGACAAACACAAAATACGAGAAAAATGCAAATGACCCTCACCTCCATTAATGTGGTAGCTAACTAAAGAAATTTCTTCATTTTTGACCCCTCCACTCCCAAAAACAACACACAATATTCAAGGATGATAGTTGGCTATAGAAGCACAATCATAACCCTTTCTCATCATAAACTAGGAAATGGGAAAACAATTTCATCCAGTAAGACACATAGTTTTGATCATTGCAAGAAGTAGCATTTACGTAAGTCAAATTTAATTATCTTTTGTGACACCATGCCCTAATTAACTTTAGTTTACCTTTTTTCCTTTTCTTTGCATCATTGTTGAAAGAAGATGCAATTTTCCAGAGATCATGTAGAGTAAGATGCAGCCACAGTACCACTCCATCAATGGTAAGTTGCTTCATGCACCTTTCAAAAACTGATCCATGATTTTAACTTTATGAATTCTGGTTGGAAATTCTCTACCACATTGTGAATAATCTATTTTGTTTGAAATTTATTATTTATACTTATTTTTTGATTTTTTTTAACAAATATAAAATCTAAGACAAAACTATTTGATTCGAATGATCAAACTCAAAATAAAGTTAGTATTAAGGCATTAGTGAGGAGATTCTTGTTATTACATAGTATTTCTTGCACTTCCATTATTTTGTCACAGTGACTGTTTCTTTTTTAGTACACTTTGTCATTCTTTTAACATCATTTTGTGTTAGACTTCTTTTCTTCCATTGTTTTCTTTTTTTCGAACTACTTTAATTTGGTCTGACAGTCCATTAGAAACAACCTCCCTATATCTCAAAACTAGAGGTAAAGTCAAACGTACACACTATATCTTTTCCATCTTACTTCTAAAATTACACTGAATATATTTTTCGTTGTAGGATGGTTTTGAAGCTGCAAGGGAGAGAATAAGGGAAACTTTTGGGAAAGTAGAGTTATCTCCTTCTTCCTATGACACAGCATGGGTAGCTATGGTCCCTTCAAAACATTCACTAAATGAGCCATGTTTTCCACAATGTTTGGATTGGATTATTGAAAATCAAAAGAGAAGATGGATCTTGGGGACTAAAACCTAGCCATCCATTGCTTCTCAAGGACTCTACTTTCTTCCACTCTTGCATGTTTGCTTGCACTAAGCAAATGGAGAGTTGGAGATGAGCAAATCAAAAGAGGTAAATGGATTTTATTTGTTCAAGTCATCACTACTATGTTATTCCCTCTAGTTCATTTTTATTTGTCATATTTATTTCTACATATTTTTTAAGAAGATATTAACTAAACTAAATTATCATTATTTAATCTTGATCTCAATTTAATAGAGTAAGAGTAAAGGTGAAAACTAGTAGTACTCCCTCCTGATCACTTTATAATTTGTTGTTTTTACTAAAAATAAATGACCCAAAATAGTTGTAATTTTAAAAAATCAAAACATAAATGAATACATTATTTCCATAAATGAAAAGTATATACACATATTTTAATATTGTGGTTACTAATATTTAATTCTCTTATTGAAGAGAGATTAAAGCTATAAAAAAATATTTATTGAATAGAAATTATTAACATTTTAAATAATTGAAGATAATTAACAGGGAAATAATGATTAATCAGAACACATTTTTTAAGGAGACGTTTAAATAAAAAATGTGACAAATAAAATGGTTTAAGAGGGTAATTAATTATATTTTCATATTTTAAAATAATAATCATCTTGATCAATTTTTAATAAGTACGATAATTAAAATGAATTAAAAATGGAAAAATATTTTGAACAGAAAATAATACTCGTGATGCTTTTTTGAATAGCGTGCTTTTTGCGAAAGAATAATTGAATTTTATGTGTCCTTTCCTTCTTGTCAAAAAAATAACAAAACAAAATACCTGTCGCTAGGGAGAGCCGTTTTAAATTTTTTATTATTATTATAGTAATAGAGATATAGTGGTAATCCACTAAATTTTTTCTTTTAGTGACCATTTTATTACCATAAAATATTTAATAGTAATTGAGTTAATGTCTTTATATTTATAGTCACTAAATTCTTTAATAATATTCATATAAAGTGTTGATTATAAATACTCATATTATATTATTACAGCAAAATTCTTTACTTTTGGTAATATATGCAGGTATAAACTAAAAATATAATTTATAATATATTATGTTGGACGGTATATTATTTAAAAATTTCCAAAATAAATCATATATAAAGGAGAAACATAGACAAGGTGATGTGACACCTCTCTATGGCCTCCATTCCTAAATTTTTTTTCTCCTTTTTTTGGACATTTTTTAATTTTTCTCCTCATTTTTAATATAATTATTATTTGTATATAATTAATGTTTTGTTGTAATATATCATATTAATGTGGATGTCCATAATTCAAGATATAATTTCACCATTATGTGTAATAATACTCACACCTCGACCATCTCCTCATTCATCTTCCACACCCTTTAAATTCCCCACATTCTCAATAATTAATATCATGTTTATTGCTATCTCTTTGTATGCCTCTTAAACAATATAAATAGAGGTCTTGAGTATGTGTTATGCACTTGAAGATTTAGAAAACACTTGAATATACTTGGAAGAATAAGAAAATTCTCTCTTGTCTCTCTACATTTCTTGTCTATTTTCTCACTTTATTACTCTTTTTAGTTTTGTTTTACTATATATTTTCATTCTTAGTAAAAGTTAAAATGTTATATCTTATTGTATTTACCTTACAACAAAAATAAATGTACTGATACTTGTATGCCTATCTTAAGATACTTGTATGCCTACCTTCACATCTTTTGATATATTTTGTCTTCTTTATATATTTTATTCATATATTTATTTTTAGATTAATTTCATTTCAATATTCATTGATCTCTTTGTATAATAATCAAACATTGAGGTTTGACGTATATCATATTCGTTCTAAGGAATAAAATTCTTCAAATCAATCAAAAATAACATGTATTGACACAAAGGGAAGTTCAGTTGTTATGCATTTTTTGCTTTAGTATAGTATAAATAAAAAATATCATGTAGTGACGCAAAGGGAAATTAAGTTGTTATGCATTTTTAGCTTTAGTATAATATATAATTGTAGAAGTAATTTAATTTTTTATATATAGTTTTTCCTCATATTATTAGATCTTTGTTTAAAAAATATCTATTGTGATGTCCTTTTTGTTCTTGTGAAACAATTCATTCACATATAATCGGAATTATAGTCTTACAAATTAATGCATTGAATATTTCAATCAAGTTTAATATTTTAATGAATGAAAATTCTCAATTAAATTCTTAAAAATTATATGATATGATCACAAAAAATATTCAAAAGAAAAATACTTGAAATATCTACCTTTAGATTTATTATTGTTTGCCTGCAAATAATTTCCTTAAATCAATATAGTACATTTTCACTGAAAGACTAAAAGTGCTTAAGAAAATTAATTTTTAAAAATAAAAAAATATATACACAAGAAAAAGAAAAAAAAATCACCACAAATATATGACACTCACATTTCAACTAATTAAATATCTAGAAGAATCATAATTCGCTATAAAACTCAATTGAGAGAGAAAAGAAGAAGAAACGGACTTTCATGCATATGAGTTTTCTTAGTTCATGGTATTTAAGTATGATTATAGAAATTGTTAGAATAGTTATATTTTGTAAGACTTAAATGTTTTTTCATTGCTCCACACTCATTAAGATATGTAATGTTTCTATTGTCTTTGGAAGGAAAAAGTTAAGCGTTAATGAGGCATATATATATATATATCTTGCCCGTTAGCCTTTTCTATAAATTTTCAAATAGATTGAACATATTATTTTCTTTTTAGTATTACTTTATGCATTTATGAATCTTGAAAACTTAAAAAACTTCATAACTTGATTAAATTTTTTTTGAATACCATTATATTTATACCTACTCACCAAACGAAGATCAACATTTCACAAAAAAATGTATTTAGTAGAAAAACGGATGAAATTTATTTTTGTGTTTATATTCTTCTTTTTTTTACGATACAATGAGATGTGTTTTTAAAGAAATTTCTTGATATCATGTTTTCATTTAATTACTTCTTGAGTAGCAAAGACTAATTAAATAAATAGATAACTTAGTGAAGAAATATATAGTCAAAGGTCTGCTAACAAGCTATTTTTATACGTATTTTTTCATATTTACTTAAAACAAAAAATATATAATGTGTTTATGTAACTTTTGGTTTAGAATTTGAAAACTTAAGTTTTGAAAAAGACTTTTATGTATATTATAATTTCTTCTATTTAGATCATACGTTTGAAAGAAATATTGAAAATAAAATTGATTATATTTTTTGATGATTTTAATATTCGAGTATTAAAAAGAAAAAAAAAATAAACCATGAATTTGGTGGGCATCTGACCATATATAATTAGAAATTAAATATTTTTCATTTCACTAGAAAATTTTAAAATTAGAGTTGTGTTTTGTTATATTTTTTTTCACAAATGAGACAAATAACATTTTATTTGAAATTTTAAACATGGAGGTTTAATTTGAATTTTTCATAGCCAAAATTAATTTTTAAATAAAGTAAAAATTATATCATAAAAAAGACGGGTGATATAATTTATTTCTCCGTGCGAAGCGCGGATAAGTTCACTAGTTTTATTATATACTTGAAGAGTTACTTCATTTTCTTTCAGGTCTTGGCTTCATTGAAACGTATGGTTGGGCAGTAGATAACAAGGATCAAATTTCACCTCTAGGATTTGAAATTATATTTTCTAGTATGATCAAATTTGCAGAGAAATTAAACTTAAATTTGCCTTTGGATCTTGATATTATTGTAAATTTGGTGAATTGCAAAAGAGATTCAACAATTAAAAGGTACATATTTCGTATTACTTTAAAAAAAAATTAATTTTATGAGTTCGGCATAGAGGAAAAATATTTTTCTTCCCACCTCACTACCCCACACCTTCATCTCTCATAATATTTTTCTAAATTATATACAAATATTTTTTTTTACTTACGTATCAAATACAAAAAAATATATCATTTTATTTTTCTAAAAAATATTTTTCTTCCCATCGAACACACCTTTATACACTTATTTTCTGACTATATATATCTAAACATTTACCAAATAATTTCACTAGGAATGATGAATATATGGGTGAAGGACTTGGTGAATTATGTGATTGGAAGGAGATAATAAAGTTACATCAAAGACAAAATGGTTCATTATTTGATTCACCAGCCACTACTGCAGCTGCCTTGATTTATCATCAACATGATAAAAAATGCTATGAATACCTTAATTCAATCTTGCAAAAACACAAAAATTGGGGTACGTACCATGATCAATATAGCATTTTTTTATGCATATGAAAAATCACTCTATTTGTTTCAATTTATTTGTTTTATTTTCATTTTAAAAAAATGTCTTTTTCCGACCCTAAGCTAGAACATGGGCCGATCTATGAGGTTCAGGACTTTAACTGGCCCAACTATCTTACGGAGGGGCGGAGCTAGCCTACTGTTAGAGGTTCATCCTGTTGGAAAAGGCAAGCACAAAATAAATGTGCACAATAGGGCAATAGGGGAAGAAAATCCAAGTCAAAACTTTCCCTTCTATTTGAATCAAGAGAAGACAAAATAATGCAAGAATAAACACTGTTTGGGTGTGAAGAGTAAAAACCACAAGGCCAAAGCTCCACTATAATCAACAAGAGTTACAAAAGTGTTCTCCAAAATGGTCACCAACAAAGTGCCAAACAATGAGCAACACAACTACAAGATAGCACAAAAAATAGAGAAATAAAAGGAACAAAAACACCAAATCGCAGCTACTGTTCACGAACAAAAATCTGGAGCTACAGGACTCCAAATCACCCTCTCTTAGTTCTCAATCAAAGATTAAGTTGAAAGGAACAAGTTATCCAAAAATTAGCTCAATCAGATGAGAAACAAAGCGGAAATTGCAATTTGAAATTGGCTGCTAGGGATTGTGCGAAAATCTGCACTTTTTCAGTTTTCTCTCTATATGGCTGCTCTCAATCTCTTGTGATGTCTCTAAAATAGGACCTAAAAGAAAGTTTTATATATGCACCATAATATTGGGCTTATGGGCAAAAGTGAGCTAGTCAAATTTGGGCTAAATTTATCCACAAAGGAAATGAAGGAAGACCCAAAACCTTGGACTTTTATTTATCCACATAAGAAGGGAAAAAGGCCCAAAACCCAACAATTCTCCCCCTACCAACTATGTGGAGGAAACCACCATTCCGCGATCATGCAACATTCTTCAAACTTCCCTCTTGGCAAAACTTTAGTCATCATGTCAGAACCATTATCATTGGTATGAATTTTCTCAAATTCAAGCAACTTAGAATCCAACACATCTCGAATCCAATGATACTTCACATCAGTGTGTTTAGACCGACCATGAAATGTAGAATTCTTGCCAAGATGAATAGCACTTTGACTGTCGCAATAAAGCACATACCTCTCTTGAGCACAACCAAGTCCCCCCAAAAATCTCTTCATCCAAATTAACTCTTTGCAAGCTTCAACTGCTACAATAAGCTCAGCCTCTGTAGTAGATAAAGCAACACATTTTTACAATCTAGATTGCCAAGACACAACTCCCCCTGTAAAAGTAATCAAGTAGCCTGAAGTAGACTTACGAGTACCAACATCACCGGCCATGTCTGAATCAGTATAACCACAAAGAATAGGCTTTCCTATGCCAAAATACAAAATCAGACTAGAAGTGCCGCAAAGATATCTCATAATCCACTATACAACATTTCAATGATCTCTTCCCAAATTAAAAAGAAAATGGCTAACAATACCAACAACATGAGCAATATTTGGTCTTGTACACACCATTGCATAAATGAAACTACTAACAACTGAAGCATAAGGAACTTTCTTCATATCTTCCTTCTCACCGTCACTGGAAGGACAAAGCTTAGTACTCAATTTGAAGTGCATAGCTAAAAGTGTACTGACAACCTTAGCTTTGTTCATGTTAAATTTACGAAGTACTTATTGAATGTACTTCTCTTGTGACAACCACAATCTCTTGGCATCTCTATCACGAACAATCTGCATGCCAAGAGTCTGTCTTGCTGGTTCCAAGTCTTTCATAGCAAAAGACTTATTCAAATCTTGCTTTAACTTTTTAATCCTTCGAGCATTATGACCAACAACAAGCATGTCATCAACATAAAACAAAACGATAATGAAGTCACCATCAGAGAATGTTTGCACAAAAACACAATAGTCTGAATAAGTCTTCTTGAAGCCCTGCTGATTCATAAAAGAACCAAACTTCATGTACCATTGCATGTGAGTCACCATGGAGAAAATTAGTTTTAGCATCCATCTGTTCAACCTCGAAGTCCATACTTGCAGCTAAGCCTAGAACCACACGGATGGATGACATCTTCACAACTGGAGAAAATATCTCATCAAAATCAATTCCCTTTTTCTGGTTAAAACCCTCCACAACTAATCTAGCTTTGTACCGTGGAACTGAGTTACCATCTTCATGTTTCACACTAAAAATCTACCTGTTTTTTAAAGATTTTGATCTTTAGGTAACATAACCAAATCAAAGGTATGATTATCATGTAGAGACTTCATTTCATCCTCCATATCATCAAACCACCTTTCTTTTTCTTCACTTTCATGGCCTCATCAAGACTCTCTGGTTCTCTCCGGTCAGTCAAGAGTACATAATCATTGGGAGAATAACGAGATGAAGGTATTTTCTCTCTAGTAGATCTTCTAAGAGAACTATCTAGAGTATCAATAATAGTTGGTTGTTGACAAACTACATCGTCTTGCGCTGGAGCATCAATGCCATATTGGTCATTCTGAATATGATCACCATCTTCAATATCAACTTGATTTTCATCATTTTGAAGATTTTCATCTGGTGTAATAGTTAAAGGTATTGGATCAACATCAACTAGGCTCTCACTGTTCTGAGAATAAACTTTCTCAACTTTGTCAAGATCTTCAATTTTTTGGTCTTCAAAGAACACAACATCACGGCTTCTAAAAAGTTTCTTCTCAACTGGATCAAAGAAACGATAGCTGAATTCATCATGACCATAACCAACAAAGATACATTGCCTAATTTTAACATCCAACTTTGACCTCTCATCCTTAGGAACATGCACAAAGGCTTTACACCAAAAAACTTTAAAAGGATCATAAGAAAACCAAACTCTGTCAGGAACTTCACTATTCAAAGCAACAGTAGGAGATAAATTGATAACATAGGCAGCAATATTAATTGTTTCTACCAAAAAAGAATCTGGCAGCTTAGCAGATGAAAGCATACATCTAACCTTCTCAACAAGATTTCTATTTATCCTCTCCGCTAAACCATTTAGTTGAGGAGTCTTTGGAGGAGTTTTCTGATGCCGAATACCCTGCTCTCTACAATATCTATCAAAAGAATCAATATACTCACCACCATTATCAGGACGGATACATTTTAATTTCTTCCATGTTTGTCTCTCAACCAAGGCCTGAATATTCATGAACACAAGAAGTACCTGATCCTTGGACTTTAAAAAAAATACCCAGAGTGTACGAGAAAGTCACAAAGTAAAGTGCACCACCATGAGACTTTACCTTAAAAGGACCACACAAATCATAATGTACCAACTCCAGCAAATCGAGCTTTCTTGAAGGCGGATGACTCTGAAAAGAAACTTTTTTCTGTTTACCGGCTATGCAATGAACACACTTGTTCAACTTTTCTTGTTTCACTCTAGAAAGTAAATTCTTCTTAGCCAAATTTTTCATCCCATTCTCGCTCATATGACTCAGTCTTCTATGCCATAACAATGATAAAGTATCATTCTCCACCACATTTACTGAGCCTCTGAAAATGGAGCCATGAAAAACATACAAGTTAGACAACTTGTCACCACAGACTACAACCATTGAACCTCTAGTAAGCTTTCACTGGCTAGCACCAAGGGTATTAACATAACCCTCATCATTAAGGTATCCAACAGAAATCAAATTCAAGCGAACATTTGGAGCATGTTTGACATTATTGAGAACTAGTTTGGAGCCACTATTACTTTCCGAACAAACAGTCCTAATACCAAGAACTCCAACTTCATGATTATTGCTCATTTTCAACATTCCAAAATTACCTGGAGTATAAAAAGAAAATAATTCTTTCCTGGGCATGACATGAGAATTAGCACCAGAATCCACAAACCGGCTAGACTCATCGCAAACAAGATTGACGACATTTACATCAAAAGAAACAAGAAGGTCATCGTTAGCAACAACAGCAACACAATTTTCCTTATCGCCTTCTTTATTTTGTTGTTTCATATCTCTTATATATGAAACAATATTTCTTGATATGCCCATTCTTGTGGCAATAGTCACATGTAACATTCTTGAATCTGGACTTTGACTTTCCTCTACTTTTATCTCTGTCATTGTGACCTCTAAATTTGCTTCTCTCTGTCTTTAGTAACCAAAACATCGGTGTGAAGTTGAAGAAGATGAGCCTTGCGATCTTCTTCTCATCTCTTCATTCAAGACACCATTCTTAGAATATTTCATGGTCACAACACCACTGAGAGCATAATTAGTCAAACAAACTCGAAGAGTTTCAAAAGAGTCTGGCAGAGTATTAAGATGCCATAGTCCCTGTATTTCTTCATCGAATTTTACACCCATTCCGGATAATTGGTCAAGAACACCCTGAAAATCATTAATATGATGAGAAATAGGAGTGTCTTTTTTATACCTGATGTTCATCAATTGTTTCAAAAGAAACAACTTATTATTGTCAGTCTTCGAAGTATAAAGTGTCTCAAGCAAACAATGTGATTTCTCACATTATCTTCAACTCATTGTTTGATATAGCCACAAACTTATAGATGCTCAAATTTCCAATCCTCATTATTCATAGATTCGGGTTTATTAGAAGCAAACACATGTAGATGCATCTTCTTAACAAATAGAAGATCTTTTATCTTGCCTTTCCAAGTATGATAATTACTACCATTCAAACAAACCATCTTGCTCATATTTGACCCCATCATTCAAACAGATAATCAACAACAACCCAATGCTCTGATACCACTTTGTTAGGAAAGACAAACACAAAATAAATGTGCACGACAGGGCAATAGCGAAAGAAAATCCAAGTCAAAACTTACCCTTCTATTTGAACCAAGATAAGACAAAATAATTTAAGAATAAAACACTGTTTGGGCAGCAAACAAATCAACCAAGCAAGAAAAATAAATCAACACATGAGACACCAAAGTTTAACATGGAAAACATTTTCGGTGTGAAGAGTAAAAACCACAAGGCCAAAGCTCCACTATAATCAACAAGAGTTACAAAAGTGTTCTAAAAAATGGTCACCAATAAAATGCCAAACAATGAGCAACACAACTACAAGATAGTACCAAAAATAGAGAAATAAAAAGGAGCAAAAACAACAAATCATAGCTACTCTTCACGATAAAAAATATGGAGCTACAGGACTCCAAATCACCCCCTCTCAGTTCCCAATCATAGATTAAGTTGAAAGGAACAAGCTGTCCAAAAATCAGCATAATCAGGTAAAAAACAAAGCGGGAATCGCGATTTGAAATTGGCTGCTAGGGCTTGTGTGAGTTCACTTTCTCACTTCTCTTTATATGACTGCTCTCAATCTCTTTTGATATCTGTAAAATAAGACCTAAAAGAAAGTCTAACATATGCACCATAATGTTGGGCTTATGGGCAAAAGTGGAATAGTCAAATTTGGGCTAAATTAGTAAGACCTAAAACCTTGGATTTTTATCTATTCACATAGGATGGAAAAAAGACCCAAAACCCAACACATTCAAACCCCCTTCAGCGAAAAAATATTGTTATTTATACATGGTTAAAATTATTTTTTTATGTTTATATAGTAGATGTCGAATTCCTTGGATTAATTCGTGTATTTGCTTCTTCAAATTTTGAACCCCTTATTAATTATGTGATTGGAAGAATGAATGCATCTTGTAGAATTTTCAAGAAAATTCTTTGATGTTTTCCGTATGAAATGACCCGACCCATTTGACAGATTTATTTCACAGATTTATTTAAGGCAATATGACATTATTTACTTTCTATGAGGTTTTACTTGATTAATGAGGGATAATTGTATTTTCTGACAGTTATAAATCCAAAGACAAAAACAAAATTAAAAGATTGTATGGTTTAAAAATAAATGTCTTGCTTATTTTAATGGTTTAATAATTAATATATAATTAATAATCTTGTTTTTTTCTTTCTAACATTTTTTTTTTTGGCCCTTTATGTTCCCATAGTTCCCACTATGTATCCAACAAAGATACATTCATTGCTTTGCTTGGTTGATACACTTCAAAATCTTGGAGTACATCGGCATTTTAAATCAGAAATAAAGGAAGTTCTAGATGAAATATACAGGTAAATTAAATATAATTAATCTCAATCATATTTTATAATTGACTAAATATTTAGATAACCCCTTAAACTTGATAGTATAAGTTAATAGATACATGATGTTGATTTTGTCGTGATCAAAGAGATATTTTAACTTGACAAAAAATGTATATTGCGAATGCGCATGTTCATAGAGAGAAGAGAGTATACGCAAAAATGCCTTTGATACACATTATTTGCCAGGCCATCAAAAGATACGCTTTTATTAAGTTAAAATGTTTATCTGATCAGTAGAAAAGTTAAAATGTCTAGATTGTAAATTATGCTAAGTTTAAGGGGTTATCTAGGTATTTCACCTTTACGATTTTGTTAAGCCTATAGTATATAATAGTGTCAATTATTTATAGGCTATGGCAACAAAAGAATGAAGAAATTTTCTCAAATGTCACCCATTGTGCCATGGCTTTTCGACTTCTAAGGATGAGCAACTATGATGTCTCCTCAGGTTTGTTACTAAAAACTCGAGTCGATTTTTCAGATGATCACTTACTAATAATTATTTTCTCAGAAAATCAATTTTGTTGTTGAAGAAAATTGAAATCAAGAAAACATATGACGTTCTGAGATAATAACTATAATATTAGCTGAGTTATACCATCTGAGAAATTAAACCCTAAAAACTCCGACAACAAAGTAGTTTGCCTTCTAATGAATTCAATTAATTTGCAGATGAACTAGCAGAATTTGTGGTTGAAGAACATTTCTTTGCAACAAGTGGGAAATATACAAGTCATGTTGAAATTCTCGAACTCCATAAAGCATCACAATTGGCTATTGATCATGAGAAAGATGACATTTTGGATAAAATTAACAATTGGACAACAACTTTTATGGAGCAAAATCTCTTAAACAATGGCTTCATCGATAGGATGTCAAAGAAGGAGGTATTTTATTTTGTGTATCTTAATTTATATCGTGTATAAAGTTTGGGAACGTAAAAATATATAACTTTTGAATCCTATAGTTTATATAAACTAAAGGCTTACATGTACAATAAAGAATATTTTCTGAAACTTATGATTTTAAAAATATCATGTCATTAGGATTGTTGATAGAATGAGATGTTGAAATTATAACTTACGAAGTATACAAAGATAGTATTTGGTACCACCACATGATCAAGAGTAGTAGTGACGATGATATAAATAGTAGTTAAAGTTATTTTTTTCGTTACAAAGAATAATTTTATAATATTCTAAATCTCATTTCTTAAGGTGCGATACTTCCTTGAATTATATATAAATACAAGATATTTTATGTATCGAACTATATTTTTCTTTTATTCCTAATTTTTGAAATATTAGGTGGAACTTGCTTTGAGGAAGTTTTATACCACATATGATCGAACAGAATATAGAAGGTATATCAAGTCATACGAAGAGAACAATTTTAAAATCTTAAAAGCGGCTTATAGGTATGATTATCTATCATTATCACTTGTAAATTCATTTTAATTTCTATTTATGTTAAATCATTGTAGTGAAGTGATAAATTAAGGAAAGAATATATGGAGTATTAATCAATAATTTCATGATAATAATGTGTATATATAACTAACTTGTGTCATGTATTTATTGAGTTGGTATCATATACTCGATGTAACTTTATAATATAAAAAATAAACAATAGGTACTCTATAGATGTCGGGATAAGATATGAGATTAGATGTGTCAACTGGACGGATTAGATCAAAATTAAGTGGACAAACCCCTTAGATGTGAGGTTTGAAGTTTTTGCAATCAATTAAAGAAGTTTTCAATGATAAGAGCTACAAAAATAGGCTGGCTAGACAACAAGCACAATCCAAGATTCCAATCAAGTTGCGATCAAGGTTGAATATGCGCCCCTACATGACATAATACAAATCATCTTGAGTGTATCTCATACTAACTATCATATAGGACACATTTGTTTATTTGTTCAATTTTATACAAGTTTAAGTTCATGTGTGCACACAAAGTTGAACGACATAAATATCAGTTAAAGCCGAATTAAAAAACGCATTTATATATTATGTCCCGCAAGTTCTAATTTAAGTCTTTCTCTCTATTAGGTCACCCAACATTAACAATAAGGACTTGTTAATATTTTCAATACATGACTTTGAATTATGCCAAGCTCAACACCGAGAAGAACTTCAACAACTCAAGAGGTATCTATTGACACTTTTTTCTTTTTAGTCCGTTTAAAAAATGACAATTTTTTTTTATATTTAGTGACAACTTAACTTAAATTTTCTATTTTACTTTTAATAAAATAATTTATAATTACACAGATATTTATAATTTATTTGATACCATAAATTTCAAAACTCATTTTTACCTAATCAAATCCTAATTAAGGCTTATTTATCCATCTTCATTGTGGCCTTAACCTTCTTAGGTAAGAAAACTACCACCATGACGATGAATTTTTTTTTCCCTTCTTAAACTTCATGTGAAGTCAAACATCTTCATGTATACGAATGTAGGTGGTTTGAAGATTGTAGATTGGACCAACTCGGACTTTCAGAACAATTAATATATACTAGTTACTTAATTTGTGTTGCTATTGTCACCGACATTGAATTCTCCGATGCTCGTCTCATGTACGCGAAATACGTCATGCTCCTGACTGTTGTCGATGATCTTTTCGAGAGTTTTGCATCTGAAGATGAATTGCTCAACATCATTGAATTAGTAGAAAGGTATTTCTTATGAAGTTATAAGCTCGTCAAACTGACTTAGTTTGACTTATAAGCCTTTTTAAAGCTTATTTATGTGTTTGGTAATTAAGCACCAAAATACTTAAGATATTTTTCTTGAAACAAAACTCTTTTAACTTCCTCTTTACATTGTATTCATCGTTCCTCTTTTTTTTTAAAAAAAAATAAATTAAATTGTAAGGGTATTTTAGTTATTCTAAAAATAAAATAAAATATAGCTTATCAGCATTTTTTAATTAAACATATCAAATGGAGTACTTATTAACAGTTTCAATATTTTTATCCAATCACATAATTGTGTATTCATAAAATTAGTTTCAACACTTAAAAGTTTATCGATTATTATTTACAGGTGGGATGACTATGCAAGTGTAGGTTATAATTCTGAGAGGGTTAAAGTTTTCTTTTCAATTTTTTACAAATCAATAGAGGAGCTTGCAACAATTGCTGAAATTAAACAAGGCCGATCTGTCAAAAATCACCTTACTGATTTGGTAAGAGAATTATTCTCTAACTTCCCTCTTTAATTTTATTTTTTATACATTTGTTTGTCTTACTGTATTTAAAAAAGAATATCTCTTTTCTAATTTTGCATGTCTTTAATTTTCACATTCAACGTATCATATTTAAGATCATAAAATTAAATGATATTTTGATACATTAAGCATATTTTTAATTTATGACCACAAGATTCAAAAATCATTTTTACTTTTGTTTTTCTTACTTTTCTTTTTAGTGTGTTTACAAAAAGAATGTCTCTTTCTAATTTGGAACTCTTTAATTTCAACATTCCATGTGACATCTTTAATTTTGGTATAATAAGCACATCTTTAATTTTAACTGCACAAAAGTCAAAAAAAAATTTTACTGTCTTAAATTTGTTGGGTTTTAAAAGGTGTGAATGAAAATTGAAGAGTTTCGACTTTTATGAAGAGTTGTGACTTTTATGAAAAATTGCAACTTTTATGAAGAGTTGTGATTTTTATGAAAAGTTGTGACTTTTATGAAAAGAGAAAATACATAATTACCCCATCAAACTTGTACCATTTTTTGAAGTAGACACCTAAAATTTGTGAGGGTTCTATTACCCCACGAAACTATTTATATTCATGATAAATACACCCTTTTCAGCCATTTTTACTGCAATTGTGTTCTCACGAAAACTGAGCGCGTGAAGGAGTAATATTACAGCCCCAAACCAGTGTTAAAATACCATGTGGCATTTTTAATTTGATTTTTTAATTAATAAATTAGACCCATCTTCTCATCTTCCCCAAATCACCATTAATAGCCTTTTAAGAAGCTTTTTCAACATGCCAAAAATTAAAAACCACCATTCTTGCTCAAATTTTATATTTTAAAATGCGATATTATTAGATTCTATCTTCTTCTTTTTTAAACTTAACCAAGTAGTTTTCTCTTTTCTAAAAATTAAAGATCGAAAATGGTGATGCTAATAGATAAAGAAGGCGATTTGGGATGAAGATGATAATTTAAATTTTGGTTTGATAGAACTTCTAACTTTCATATTTTGATTATTTGTCAATGATTTAGTAGTGATTAAGTAGTGCAGTGATGGAGTGTTTTCACTATGATTTGTGGTGGTGGAATTCAAAAAATCAATTTCGAGAAGTCAAAGGCCAAGTAGAAATTTAAAAGAGAAAAAATTCGAAAAAGAAAAGAAAAGAAATAAAAATAGAAAATTAAAGGCAAAAATGAAAAGAATTAAAAGTTAAATAGTGAATGACAGGTGATAGATTAGGGTTGGTGCGTGATTTGTACATGCGTTATTACAACTGGGAATGACCGAAAAAGGGGGTGTATATGCTACTTTAAAATGATTTCCTGGGGTAACAGGACTCCCGCAAACTTTAGGTGTCTAATTCAAAAAATGGTATAAGTTCGATGGGGTAATTATGTATTTTCTCTTATGAAAAGTTGTGACTTTTATGAAAGATTATGACCTTTCCAAAAGATTGTGACTTTTCCAAAGGGTTGTGACCTTTCCGGTAAGGAACAATAAGAACCTTTTCACACTACCCTCTGTTGTCTATAAATATTGGGATTTCCTCTCATTTTAAGAGAGCCAATTTTCTGGACTTCTTCTACTACTACTAAATCTAGTATTCTAAGTGTACTTTACTGTAGTTGAGTAGTTCGCTGACACCGTGATTTTAGGTACCGATACACCAGTGAGTAAGATCATTCTATCCTGGGAGGATATATTCCATTAACCTCGGGTAGTTGAGAGGAATAATTTCTTTAAGGGGACACTGTGCATTCAGTGGGCTCGATTTTCTTCTTTAAGAAAAATATTTTGTATACTGTTCCTAATCTGTTTCCAATTCTATTTTCTCTTCTAGTTTTAATTTTCTAGTTTTGAAAATACTCTTTAAATTTTGTTGTTTCTTATCAAGTTCTTCAAAGTTTTTGTTCTAAGTATCTTAGGAATACAGGATGAACAACAAAATTATCTACCTAGTTAACTAAGACAAACAAATTGAATCAGAAAAACTATTTCAATTGCTTCTAATTTATTTTCTTAAACGCCGTGTCTACGATCATACAATTTTAATAGTGGCTTGAAGTGATGAAGTGGATGTTGATTGAACGACTAGAGTGGTGGACAAGCAAGACGATACCAAGCATAGAAGAGTATTTGTATGTTACTTCTATAACATTTGGTTCAAGATTGATTTCTCTCACAACACAATATTATCTTGGAATAAAAATCTCCAAGGATATTTTAGAAAGTGATGAAATATATGGCTTATGGAATTGTAGCGGTAGAGTCATGCGACTCCTCAATGATTTACAAGCTTCCAAGGTAACAACTCTTGTATTTTTTTAATATTAATTTGGCTCATAGAGATAATTTTCATCATGTGATATTGGATAAGCATCATCATACAATTATATAAAATAAAACTTATCACTTGGATATATATATATATAGGGGTGTGTTGGGTATGAAAAATGTTTTCCAGAATAATAAATTAATTCCTTATTTTTTATACTAAATAAATAATATTACCTAAAAGAAACATTTGTATATCATTTAGATAAATTCTATGGAAGCTAAGGTGGAGTTGGTCGATGAGAGGTAGGGGATGTGGGCCTGTAGGGTGGTGGGGATGAGGGCTAGGGGTGAAGTAAAGACGATTAGATTTGTTGGAGGATAGAAAAGAGACAATCAATCAATGTAAAATACCACTTGTGAAAACATATTTTTCTTACTTCCAGCAAAAAAGTCATTTTCTTCTATACCGAACACACCTATAGTGTTAAATTTTCTTTTCATGTCAAAACAATCAACTTGTCAATACAAAACCTTAGACTACTGAGTGATGAGATGCTAATTTAGAATTTTAAATTTATAGATTTTGTTTCTTATTGAATTCTGAATAAATTATTTATATTATTGTTATAAAGACATAAATTGAACCTAAACTATTGATTTTTACCGAACTCATAACATCTTCTATGCCTCCATTATAGTACATGTCTTTTTTAGTACTCCACATATTGAAACATATATTAATATTGGTGGATTGTTTCCCACATGTTTTCCTACAGAGAGAACAAAAGGAGGGCTCAATAAATTTAGTCACAATACTAATGACAAATATCTCTGAGGAAGAAGCTATAATGAAGATAAAGGAAATCTTGGAAAGTAATAGAAGGGAGTTGTTGAAAATGGTTTTAGTTCAAAAAAAGGGAAGCCAATTGCCTCAATTATGCAAAGAAATATTTGGGAGGACAAGCAAAATGGCTTATTTCACTTATTCACATGGTGATGAATATAGATTTCCAGAGGAAATGAAGAATCACATTGATGAAGTCTTTTACAAACCACTCAATCATTAATCCCTCATTTTGAATTTATGAGTTTTGTTCTTTCCTTCTATTTCAACTAGTAAACTTGTTTGCACTTCGCGCGATAATAAAAAATCTCTATAAACTTGTGTTTTTTTTTTTTTGGTAAATCATTATCTAATACCTCAATATTATAAAAAATCTAAAAGTATATTTTGCTCTTTATTGTTTGTTCGAAAAGATAATACAAACGTACAAGTCTATCTTTAATTTTGAAAACGAAACCCTAGCTTTGCTTTTCTTGTGGTTTGTTTTTCTGAGTTTAGGAGGGGGGGGGGGGGTTTAAGAGCGTATACAAGGAAAAAAACTGAGTACTTGATGAAATATATATATTATTCCCCTAATAGAAGTTAAAGTGTCGTGTCTTAGATTTAAGACGGATGGGAAAATACCAAAACAACCTCAATTAAAAAGTTGTAAAAAAACCTTCAATGAGGGTCATCTATGGCCCGTGATTTGATCTACGAACTGTAGATCCCATCCGTAGAAGTTAGGATGCAATTTTGAGTTTCTAAAATCCATTCTATGAACCCAAATTACAGCTTGTAGTTGGGTTTACGATTCATAATAAGATCTGTGAAAATCAGGCCAAAAACAAGTTTCTAAACTTCATTTTACGGGTTCAAATTACCGCCCGTAGATGGATTTACGACCTATAATTGGGTCCGTGAAAGTCAGACCAGAAAAATCAGTTTCTGAAGTTTGTTTTATATACAAGTCCAAGCTATGGTCCGTACTTCAATTTACGATCCGTAAATGGAGTTCGTAGTTGTCAAACTCTGAAAACTTAATTGGAGTAGTTTGGTAAAACCTCCATAACTTTTTACTCCGAACACTTATTGACACAACCTTGGGGGCATTCAAAAAAAGACTCATAGGCCTTTAATTTGATAGGTCATGGCCACTATTCATTATATGTTGAGAGCTATAGTCGTTTGAAGTTGACTCGTGCATGAACTAATGAGAAAAACTTAGTCGGTAGGATGGTTTTGAACTCAACTTAGTACTAAAGGTCTCTTATGACCCTAAACCACTTCTCACACATAGGAATGAACCTTAACACATAAGAACAAGTAGGACAATACCCGGTTCAAGCTTATATACTTACAACGAAAGATTTGAATTACAAGAGTAGAGTTGCGAGATGTTACAAATATATATATAGCGATAATTATAGTACTACCACTAAATAGTTACTGAAAAGTTTTTTATTTGTTGTAGTCTAAAACACATAAAACAAGACATACAAGGGGCTAGGTCTAAAAACTAACAATGGTTTTCAATATGTATCCACCAAAACGTCTATGCCTTTGTTGAAAGTTAAGTATTGCCACTACAAGAAAAGAAAATGTACTTAAAGCTACAAAACACATTGTAGCTAAATATAAAAATTTCCGTAGCTAAACACTTTAGCTACATTATTTTGTTTCGTAGCATCCGTAGCAAGATGTAGGGTGGCTAAAAGTTAGCTACAAACTTTACATGGTCTGTGGCTAAGAATTTATACTTTTAGCTACAAATTAAAAATTGTATGTAGCTGCAATAGAAACAAGTTTCTGCCACAAAAAATAAACTTATGGCAAGTTATCTTACTCTTGTGCCACTACAAATAAAATTTATAGCTATATTTATATAGTAGCCACAAGGTGTTGTATTGTAGCAAAAGATCTAATTTATTTGCCATAGAAATTTGAATTTTGTAGATAGTTCTGTAACTTATCTCGTGGCAATAGTATAATATTTAGTTATGAATTATAAAAATTCATAGCTATAACTCAATGTATTTGCCACAAATATTTTCATATTGTAGCTAAGAATTCATACCTTTAGCCATGAAATATATAGCATTGAAGCTTAATAAAAAATTATTTGCTACGAAAAAGTAATTTTTTTAGCCATGTTCTTTATCCGTGGCAATTATAGGAGCATATGTATACCTACGAATTTAATATTTGACAACCAAATTTTCACACCTCATTATCACAAGATATAAATTGTAGCTAAAAGTTCTTCATTTTGATATGAAAATGTGTATAAATAATATTTCCGTGGCAATTATATATGTTTTGCAGTAAATTCAATAAAATTATAGCTACTAATTCATATAATGTAGATAAGATTTAACACAAAATTTATAAAAGATAGTGCGAAATATAATAAATTGTTTATTGTATATAATGTATTAAAAAAATACTTAATAAAGATTCAACAATGTCTTCTAAAATAGTGAAACATCATTTTACTCAAACACATCAATATTCTTTTACAAGAGAAAATAATTATCCGTATCACGTCTATTTTGATGCTTTCATCACTCCTTCACAAGCTGCAATAACAGTTAAAATTAAAAATAAAACAATGACATATTCAATTTAATTATTAGTATAACTTTTCAAAATAAAACAACTATTTACTAAATTAATGATATGGAAAAATATATATATTTTAAATTACTTACGGTTATAGAATCTTTTGAGTGTCAACCTTGAGCTGCAACCATCATTTAGAAAACTATATAAATAACATCAAATATAAGTGTCTATAAAAGTAAAATAAGATCAATATTAATAACGAATACCTATTGAATTTGATGATTCATGTTCTTTCATATTTGCAATCTCTTTTGACACATGATTCCTAAGAATACTTTTCTCAAGAAAAGTATTTATAAAAATATCACAATTCTTTGGTAATGTGTAAATTTGGACAGATTTTCCTTATGTAATTTATAATTAATAGTCATGCTCATAACATTTGAATCATCAAAACATTCTGATAATCCATCATAATCACGAATAGTCCTATCATCCATCATATAAAAATAATAATTTCCTTCCAAAATATCAAATTCTAGTGAAATAAAATTGTAGCAATCATAAACAGAACCAATATATATATATATATATATATATATATATACTCCACATGAAGAGGAATTAGAAATAAAACATGGCTATAATATCATCTCATTGAATAAAAAATTATTATGAAAGTGAAAGAAAAAAGGAAATTAAAAAAAAAAAAGAATATACTTGGCTAAGGTGAAATCTCACAAATCAAAACACTACTTTGTTAAATCATGTACTTAAAAGCAGGCAAAGAAAAAAGTTACTCATATAATTTATTTTTGCAGTGACTTGGAAACAAAAGTTGAAATTGGGATGTATATTAAAATATAGGAGAAACTGACGTGTGGGTTGATTTTCTTCCTTTCGGGGGAAAGTTTTTTTAGGGATTTTGACTTATTAAAATAGGAAAAGAGAGCTAATTTAGGCAGAAAATAATGAGAGGGAAATAACTTGGAGGGAAATCTTTTTGCCTTTGTTTTGAATTTCGGTGTTACAAATTACTTGCTGTTTTTTTTAAAAAATTGATATAACTCATTAATTTTTTAATAAATTAGAAGA
>NW_006239285.1:623945-629130 GCF_000226075.1 Solanum tuberosum | reverse complement strand
CAACCGGTTGCTCGAGATGTGTTAGCTATTCAAGCATCTTCAGTAGATTCGGAAGACGCTTTTAGTGCAGCAAGATTTCAAATTGGAGAGCATAAATATTCATTAACAACAGATAGCTTGGAGATATCGGTACTATTTAGAGATTGGATTAATGGCGAGAGAAGGAGTTATGGTCGTCCACCTCTACCGACCAAATTTGAAAATGACGTTGATGAAATAATGCAAGATTTTAGTGACGACGGCATTGATGCAATTGAGGAACTAGCTAATCAACCAATTCCAGGTGATGTTACTAGAGAAATATTAAATGATTTTAAAAAAGATTTCCTAGGTAGCATGAACTATTAAATTTAAATATCTATTAGTATAAGTATAATAATTGGAGGTCTAATTCAAACAAAACCCTTCCTAGAAGGTGGCTGTGTAGATTAGATGTTTTAATACTCTAGTGATATTTTATAATTCATCTTGTAGGCTTGTACTATTTAATTAATATAAATAAAAGTATAGGCTATTCGCCTTAATTTTATTTTTTTATTGTCTTGAATTTAAATTTTTAAACTTTTAAAGTGTGAAATTTAAACTTTTATAGTTTTATAGTTTTAAAGTTTGAATTTAAATTTTCAAAATTTTAAATTTTAAATTTTAAAGTTTGAATTTAATTATTTAAATTTTCAAACTTTTAAAGGGTGGAATTTAAACTTCTATAGTTTTAAAGTTTGAATTTAAAATTTTCAAACTTTTGAAGGGTGAAATTTAAACTTTTATAGTTTTAAAGTTTGAATTTAAATTTTCAAAATTTTAAATTTTAAATTTTAAAGTTTGAATTTAATTATTTAAATTTTCAAACTTTTAAAGGGTGGAATTTAAACTTCTATAGTTTTAAAGTTTGAATTTAAAATTTTCAAACTTTTGAAGGGTGAAATTTAAACTTTTATAGTTTTAAAGTTTGAATTTAAATTTTCAAAATTTTAAATTTTAAATTTTAAAGTTTGAATTTAATTATTTAAATTTTCAAACTTTTAAAGGGTGGAATTTAAACTTCTATAGTTTTAAAGTTTGAATTTAAAATTTTCAAACTTTTGAAGGGTGAAATTTAAACTTTTATAGTTTTAAAGTTTGAATTTAAATTTTCAAAATTTTAAATTTTAAATTTTAAAGTTTGAATTTAATTATTTAAATTTTCAAACTTTTAAAGGGTGGAATTTAAACTTCTATAGTTTTAAAGTTTGAATTTAAAATTTTCAAACTTTTGAAGGGTGAAATTTAAACTTTTATAGTTTTAAAGTTTGAAATTAAATTTTCAAACTTTTAAAGTGTAAAATTTAATCTTTTATACTTTTAAAGTTTGAAAGTTTGTATTTAAAACTTTAAAGTATAAATTTTTAACTTTAAAATTATAAAAGTTTTAATAATTTTTGAGTAATGTTCCTAATTTTTTAATTTTAATAAAAAAATTTTAAAATATAGCCGTTGGGATGGTTTCCAGTCCGGTCCGGGACGGGTCTTGATATTTTTCTCGGAATGACCGGTTTCGGTTGGTCTCGGTTGCGGTACGGTTCTGGCCCATTGTGGCCGGTTCCGTTTCGGTTTCGATCCGGTAGTCCCGGTTCTGGTCCCATTGCCACGCTTAGCTGCAGCATCCTCCATAATATCATCACCGGTGGTAGCCGGAGGCACCTCAACACAGGCTGGAACATCTGCACTTGGGACATTTGGGATCTCCATCGTCCCAAATAGCGAAGTAAAGTCTATGGACTTCAGATGGTCCACATCCTTCCTCACCTAAGAAACATCAGCTTCAAAAGTCGTCACCTTAATTGTAATACCTTGCCTTCTCTCACAAAACCTCTACTCTCATTGTGAGAGCATCATTGGAAGACCTGAGAGGTTTCAGTGCAGCAGTAATAACTCTCTCAATCTTCAAGGGCACCTCGGCCTCTAGCTGGGAAGCCCGCACATCGGCAGAATTTGCTAGGTGCCCTATCTTGAGAAGCATGGCCTAGGTAATCGGAGGCCTGCAGGTAGTAGAACCAACAACAAATATAGCGGGTGGGGGAGGATCAAAAGAATTCGGAGTCACAGAGGGAGTAGAACTAGAAGTACTTGAAGGCCAGTGGCAAGAGTAGGCAATACTTCCTCTGCACGTAATGTGCTAATATCAGCAACCGGGGCTGCCCTCTTTTTCTCAGCCTCATCCTTCTTGTACTTGGCCTCAATACACCGGATGTCAGTAAAGGAGGTGGGATTCACCTCCACATCCACTTTCTCATCTCGCGGAACACGGGCCTATCTGAATAGCTCGGTGATCAACACCAGAAATGGAAGAGATGTCTGGCGCTTCTTGGCCTTCATGGCCTTCATGGCCATCTCCTGCGCAATGATCCCACCTAAATTTAGTCTATTCCCAATAATAATAGATCCAAGACAGGCTATTTTGTATGGCGGAGGATAGACTTGTTCTGGGATGTCATGATTTTGCTACCAATAAACCCGAACCAATACATCGCCACCACATTGATATCTTTCTTCTCTATTGGCACTCCGACCTCAATCCACTAAGGAGTACTGTCAGAAAGGAGAGGAGCTAGCCAACGTTTCATTTCCTCTACTGTCGTTTTGTTGATCATACTCTAGTAGTCATCTGCGAAGTTATAAGTGCATCCCAAGACAGAGTTTATATCCTTACTATCACATTTCACTTTCTTCTCTCGAACAATTACATAATCTAGTGATTTTAAGGTGTTGACTTTCCTCTACCTTTTGGTACAAAATCTCCATAGACCGAGTAAAATTTCTGGACGCAATTATTAATGTAGCGACCCCAGGGTTTAGTGAAGATCTTGAATTTGTGGGACTTAAGAGTGCTCCATATATTTGGATACATGTCCACCACACCATCTGTGGACAATCTCTTCTCCTCAATGATAGTTCTCATTCCCTCAGCCTTTAGCCTTTAGTTTGTTAAGAGACTGGGGAGGAGGACCTGTATAGGTGGTGCTGGGACCACAGTCTGAGCTGAAGCTGGGGGAGGAGGCGGAGTCTGATGCACCTGGATCCTAGACGGTTCATGCATCCCCTTGCAGCGAATCTCTGCTCTCTAGGCATGAAGAAACTGGTAATCCTCAAGCTCAGAGATGGAAGCATGAGAGTCATGGGAATCTCCCTCATTGTCTAATGAGGTGAGGTGAGTCTCATAGATTCCCTCACTATCGGAGATGACCTTCGGTGACTCTAGCACAGACACTTGCTCTTTTCTTTGCCTTTCCCTCCCTTTGTAGGGAGCTTAGATGCCTTTTCCTTCGATGCAACTGCATCCTCATTTATCACAATTCCTCACTCCCACCTGTGGGCCAGCATGACTCTTTCTGATACTTTGGATGTAGAAATTTCTGTAAAATACATAGAAACATGTTAGAAATAATAGAAGAAAAGTGCAGAAGTGTAGTTGTAGAAAGACTCGCTGAACCAATCTGCGAGTCGCCGAGTCACCTTGGTGAGCTAGATCGGTGTTACCGAAAGTACCAGCGTGAATATTTTCAAGAATCATAATAAGTCGACGATACTCAGGGCCATCCGGCGAATTGCTGACACCTATCGGTTAGTTAGGAGTAGCCCGCCAAAAGTAACAGTGCATTTTAAGGGTTAGGGGCGTAAAAAGGGCGATCAAGAAGACCTTTCAACGAGTCACCGAGTGTACTCGGAGAGCTCAAGCATCCTTCTGAAAGTTACAGAACATTATCTACTAGACTTTGAAATTAAAGGTGATCTGAGAGGGACTTTGGCGAACTGTCGAACTACTCAGAAAGCTCGACAAAGCTCGCCAAACGGCCCAATGTGCTAGTTTTCTACCCCAAGCTTCAAAATCAAACCCGTAGCCCTTGAATTCAAAATCAAACCCATGCACTATTAAATTAGCACTAGGCCCATACTACCCATGCCCTCGAGGTACTTAGACTTCCCCCGATTTGGCCAAAATTGGCTATATGACAACTTTTACCTTTAAGAATACCGTCAAACGCTCAATCATTGGGAAAATTACGTCATTTAGAATAACTCGTGGTTACTTAGACTTCACCCCACTAGACCTAAAACAAATAAACTGCAACCCAATAATTTAGAACCGATTTTATCAAACAAGACACAACAATCAATCAATTTTAAGCCTTAAGGCACATTCCTAAGAGATATGGATATCTCTTCTTCATATCTTCCTCAAATTCCCAAGTAGCTTCCTTAACAAATTGGTTCCTCCAAAAAACATTGACTGATGCTACCTCATCTGTTCTCAACTTGAGAACTTGGCGATCTAGAATTTGAACAGGAATCTCCTCATAAGATAATCTATCCTTGATTCCAATATATTCGGTTGGTATGATCAATGAAGGGTCGCCCATGCACTTCTTCAACATGTAGATGTGAAATACCGGATGAACCACTGCTTACTCTTGGGGTAGCTCCAACTCATAAGCTACATTACCAACCCTTTTGGATATTCTGTAAGGGTCAATATACCGGGGACTAAACTTTCCTTTCTTACCAAATCTCATAACACCCTTCATGGGTGAAACTTTCAAGTAGACCCATTCATCTACTTGAAATTCTAGCTCATTTCTCCTAACATCAGTGTAGGATTTCTGACGACTCTGCGCTGTTTTCAACCTTTCTTGAATAACTTTCACCTTCTCCATAGGTTGATGAACTAAGTTTGGTCCTATCAATCCAACTTCACCAACTTCAAACCATCCAATAGGAGATCTGCATCTTCTCCCATAAAAAGCTTCATAAGGAGCCATCTGGATGCTAAAATGGTAACTATTGTTGTAAGCGAACTCAATGAGAAGTCGGTGATCATCCCAATTACCCTTTAAATCGATCACGCATGCCCTCAACATATACTCTAAGGTCTGAATAGTGCGCTCTGCTTTCCCACTTATCTGAGGATGAAAGACAATACTTAAGTTCACCTTTGAACCCAACTCTTTTTGGAATGACTTCCAAAACTGTGCAGTAAATTTCACACCTCTATCTGAAATAATGGAGACCGAAACTCTATAGAGTATAACTACTTATTGAAGATATAACTTGGCATAGTCCTCTGCTGAATGGGTAGTCTTTACCGGCAGAAAGTGGGCTGATTTTGTCATTCTATCGACAATCACCCAAATAGAATCGTGCTTCCTGT
>NW_006239285.1:620533-623515 GCF_000226075.1 Solanum tuberosum | reverse complement strand
CCCCATTCATCACCACTACTCCTCCTTCTGTGGAATCCATTAGTCGAACTCCTAACTGTGCAAGTCTGTGCACATCTCTTGCTAGCTCTTTATTATCTTCCTCAAAATGGGCGGTACTACCTATAAACAACCTGCTTAAGGCATCAACAACAACATTAGCCTTACCTGGGTGGTAAAGAATACTCATATCATAATCCTTGAGTAATTCTAACCACCTCATTTGTCTGAGATTAAGCTCTTTCTGAGTAAACACATGCTAAAGGCTCTTGTGATCGGTGAACACATCCACATGAACACCATAAAGGTAATGGCACCATATTTTTAAAGCAAAAACTACGGTAGCCAACTCTAGATCACGGGTTGGGTAGTTCCTCTTATGAACTTTCAATTGTCTGGAGGCATAGGCTATAACCTTGCCATTGTTCATTAACACACAACCCAAACCAACTCTAGACGCATCACAATAAACAACAAAGCCTTGCGTACCTTCTAGTAAGGTTAATACTGGGGTAGTAGTCAACCTCTTTTTCAATTCCTGAAAGCTTTTCTCATAAGCTTTAGACCATTGAAACTTAACTGTCTTCTGCATCAACTTGGTCAAAGGGGATTAAATAGATGCGAACCCCTCTACAAACCTTCTACAATAGCCAGCCAAACCCAAGAAACTCCTAATATCAGTTAGAGATGTGGGTCTAGGACAATTCTGCACTGCCTCTATTTTCTGAGTATCAACTTTAATTCCCTCTCCAGACACAATTGTGGTCCTAAGAATGCCACAAACTTAAGCCAAAACTCACACTTAGAGAACTTGGCATACAACTCTCTATCCTTTAGAGTTTGGAGAACTATTCTGAGATGGATAACATTTTTTTCCTCATTCCTCGAATAGATTAGTATGTCATCAATGAATACGATAACAAACATATATAATTAAGGTTTGAAAACTCTATTCATAAGGTCCATGAATGTTGCAGGTGCATTGGTCAACCCAAAGGACATAACTAGGAACTCATAATGACTATAATGGGTCCTGAATATTGTCTTTAGAATATCACATTCCCTTACTCTTAACTGATGGTAGCCTAATCTGAGGTCTATCTTGGAGAAACAAGTAGCACCCTAAAGTTGATCGAAAAGATCATCAATCCTTGGAAGAGGATACTTATTCTTGATGGTAACCTTGTTCAACTGACGGTAATCTATACACATCCTAAGGGAACCATCATTCTTCATCAAAAACAAGACCGGATCGCCCCAAGGCGAGACACTTGGTCGAATAAAACCCTTATCAATGAGGTCTTTCAACTGCTATTTTAGCTCTTTCAACTCTGCTGGTGCCATTTTATATGGCGGAATAAATATAGGACGAGTATCTTGAAGAATGTCTATACTGAAGTCTATTTCTCTCTCATGAGGGACTCCGGGAAGATCATTTGGAAAGACTTATGGAAATTCTCTTACTACTAAAATTGACTGAATAGGGGGTATCTCAACACTAGAGTCATTAACTCGAACTAAGTGATAGACACACCCCTTGGAAACTAACTTCCTTTCCTTGAAGTACGAAATAAAATGACCCTTAGGATTTGCTAAACTACTTTTCCACTCTAAGACTGGCTAATTTGGAAACTAAAACTTGACAACTCGAGTTCTACAATCAACTAAGGCATAACAGGCATGAAGCCAATACATACCAAGAATGACATCAAAATCTACCATATCTAACTCAACTAAATCAGCCATGGTTCTCTTGTGATTAACGTTCTACAATCAACTAAGGCATAACAGGCATGAAGCCAATAACGGAAATAGGACAATCACGATAGACTCTTTCTGCTAGAATAGACTTACCAAAATGTGTAGAAACACTGAAGGGCTCACTAAGTTGCTCAGGGAGAACATTAAAATTCATTGCAACATACGGAGTTACAAAGGATAAACTCGCTCCTGGATCTAGCAAAGCATACACATTAAAGTTAAAGATTTGGACCATACCAATGACAACATCTGGCGAGTCCTCTTACTCTTGGCAACTAGTGATAGCATAAAAGCGGTTTGCTCCTCTGTCATGTCACGACCCGGGAGCACCCCCAAGTCGTAACAAGGCGTACTCGACCCCGAAGGGGTCTTATACAAGCCACATAGTCATTCATGCATTCAATAATGAAAATAGTGCGGAATAATAAAAAAACTTATTTACATCCACACATTTAAACTTCTTAAAACAACTTTAAAAACACACAGCGGAAGTCTAAGTCTCACATGGCCATCTTAGACACAAACAAAAACATAAGTAGGGACACGGCCCTTTACAATCAAAACAAAACTAAAAGTGTCTATTACATGAACAAAAGAACTTAAAAGTCTTGTCCTCGAATCCATGAGGACATACCAAGTCTTGGAGGAAAGCAATCCAACACTTCAAACTAGCTAAGAGGGATCACTTGCCGGAACCTACACTTGTAGTAAAAACATGAAGAATATGGGTTAGTACACAAAAATGTACTAAGTATGATGACCATGCAAAACATGCTTTAAAAGGGACATTTTAGTTAGAAACCATGCATTATGCCACCTTTTTGAAATATCATGAACAATAGCATAAAAGACATACAAGACAAGCATAACATCAAGTAAGTCATAATATCACCTTTAAACAATATCAACATGAAAACCTTTACCTTGGACCTTCACCTCAAGAAACCCTTATGCTATACCTCGTGCAATGTATGGATGGCGTCCCATACCACCATCCATACTAAGGCACCACATTTAGGTCACTTAAAGTAACTTATCATTCCTTTCTTTCACCTTTGCACAATATTCATACATAAGAGGTATATCATTAATTAAGACATGACAAGGGAAAATAACTCGTAATATAACCCAAGTATAACATGCATAACATATTAAGCATTTAAGAGCCAACATTCTTTAATAACCTCATTTAGGGCACATTTATGTCACATACATTAGGATTTA
>NW_006239285.1:559399-620302 GCF_000226075.1 Solanum tuberosum | reverse complement strand
GAAAGGGTGCCTTAAGCCTACCGATTCAAGGTACATTTAGGAAAGCTCATTAACTCCTCTTGAAAGGGTGCCATGGGCCTACCGATTCAAGTCTCATCATTAACCTTTATGGAAAGGGTGCCATAGGCCTGCCGATTCCAAGGTACATTACTTTTCATTAATGGAAGGGTGCCATAAGCCTACCGATCCAAGGATTCAACAATCAACAATATAATCATTTATACAAGAAAAGGATTCATAAGCCCTACCAATTCAAGGTATACTTTACATTGAAGAATCCTTCATATTCTATCATCAACATTCATGAGTGTCAAATTGAGAAATAATCTTTCAATAGTAACACATTTACATTCATAACATGATCACATTATCTTCATTGAATCCTCATTCATACAATATCATGGTAACACTTCAATTTCTCATACCATGCCTTCAAGGCCAGGGTCACAATGTAGCAACCAAATAAACAATTCTAAATCAACAGTAGCTTCTCATATCTTGCCTTTTAGGCCATAAGCCTCTCATACCAATACATCCACAATACACCATAAAATAAGCATGGGTAATGGCATACTTCAACAATCTAAAGACATTTAAATAAGTTCGATTCATATACATTTCTTATCAAGCAACCCACTTCATAAAGGCATAAACTAGGAATAGAGAGAAATCATGGGTTCATAAAGTATTTTCATCTTAAATCATCAATACAACAACAATATAACCATAAAGTGCCATTAGAAACCTTTTAAAACCATTTGGTGGAAGAACCCAAGAGATTGAGTAAAACCCTAGGTTTTCACAACTTGGAATTTTTTTAAAGGATTACTTTGACATTGGCTCTAGGGTGAAAGCTAACCCTAGATGAAGGATCACCATACCTTTGCTATGATCTCACAAGAAATTTGATGAAGAAAGACTTGAATCCAAAGCCCTAGCTTCTACTTCTTCTTCTTCTTGAGTTGGAGAGAAATATTTGAGAAGTGAGGGAGACTTAGGGTCTAAAGGAACTCATATAAGTCATTTAATTGACTCCTAACCGACCCCCCCCCTTAAGTCCTTAATTTACAACTAATTAATTCCCAAGGCCCCAACTAAAATTAAAATGACAAAAACTGGCAGCATCTACGGACCCCAATCCACGGACCGTCGTTTGATCTACGGTCCGTAGTTTGGGTCCGTCGATTGGACCTGGGACAGACAGTGCTTCACTATTTCGGCCATAACTTTTTACTCCGAGATTGGAATGAGGCAAACTCGGTGGCGTTGGAAAGAGGACTCAGAGACCTTTCATTGGATAGGTAGAGGCCCACCTAATTCGTTTTGAGCTATGAGATATGACCATTTAAAGTTGACCCTAACTTACCTAGACCAACTTCTTGACAGCATTGCAGGTTCCATCGACGGCTCCCCATCCACGGACCGTGGATGGGTTGACGCCCCGTACTGCTGCTCCGTCACTAGGTTCAGAGGCTCCCCCTTTGCCGGCCTGATCCACGCCCCCGACCCACGAGCCGTAGATTGATCCACGGGCCGTGGATGGGTCTCGTGGACCAAGCTGTGTTGACAGCTTTTTGGTAGATGTTGGGGTCCTCCTTAAGGGCCCCTCGAGTGGTCTTTAAGGAGTCATACCCGGATGTTTAACCCCTAAACATGATGTTCTAAGCAAGAGAGTCACTTTTACATGTTTTAGCCCTCAAACAACATACCAAACTTCAAAAACACATCTGAGGCTCTATTTCTTCCTATTTCATTTGAGGGTCGCTACATGTCAGTACCAAAAGTAGCCCATATAGGTGCAGCTCTGTCTGCTGGAGCAACAAAAGAAGACTGGGCTTTATTTCCCCATTACAATTACCCTGCTTTTTCTTTGGACACTCTTGCATGAAATGACCATTTTGGCCTCACTTGAAGCAACCAGTGGAGCCATCACGACACATCCTTGAGTGGTTCCTACCACACTTAGCACAAGCAGGAGGCTTACTACCCCCTTGTGCCCTACTACCCTGAGAATAGACAGGTTTAGTTTTAAAATTCTGACTATTGTACTCACTTTTGTTTTTACATGCAGGTGCACTAGCAGATGATGAAGCAGGTCCCTTCTGTTTCTGTTGGAAAGATGACCGGTTTGCATTACTCTTTTGCTGCCCGGACTCATTCCCTGACGTCTTAGCCCTCTTATTCTTAAACTCTTCTTTATCCCTCTGCTTGTCGTCCTCAACTTGTTGCACATGGATCATCAACCTCGCTATGTCCATGCCACCTATTAGCATGGCTGCCTTGCCTTCCTTACATGACAGGTGAGACAACCCAACAACGAATAAACTCATCCTTCTCCTCATGTCAGCAACCATCTCTGGAGAATAGCGTGAAAGGTGTGTGAACTTCAGACTGTACTCATGAATGCTCAAAGAATCCTACTAAGAGTGAGGAACTCACGTACCCTTGCTTCTGTTAGCTCACGGGGAAAGAAACGCCCCAAGAAAGCCTCCTCAAACAAATCCTAGCTCACAATCGGTTATGCGCAGACACGAGTTAGAAAGAAAGAGATACACTATATTGCATGAAATGAGTATGAAAAAAGTGAGATAGTTCCTAAATGTTGCAGCCTTTTAATTATAGATATGGCGCGCTTCACACCGATAACTAGGACTCTACAAACACGGCTTCGTAGACTCCCTAGGACTCTTGAACTCTGTGTTCTGATACCAAGTTTGTCACACCCCGAGCCTACACCCTGGGTGGGACTGGCACTCGAGAACCATTGATGGCCCCAAGCGAACCCTTGGCATTGCTTACTTATACAACGGAAGACTTAAACACAAGAATATAGTCTCAAATGATGAACTCATGAAATAAACTTAGAATGTCTTAAAAGAACATTAAACTAGCCAAGATGACAACTCAAGTGTCAAAACATAAGCCAATAACGAAATAGTGACAAATAAACTAATTGATTGTCTATCTATGAAGCCTCTAAAACTGAGATGGATGTTGGGACAAGACCCACGACATCCTAATGAACTAAAATGATAAAGTAATGAAAAAGGGGGATCCTCCGGAAGTAAGGAGGCTAACTAATAACTCTGAAGCTCAACTGGATCAACGGTGCGCTGGATGCTGATCTTGGTTACCTATATTTGCATCAGAAAAAGATGCAGGCCAACTGGCATCAGTACATTGACTGTATGAGCATGCGAGAGGAATACTAAACAAGACATAAGCTTGAATGGAACTAAAAGAAAAAACCTGGTCTCAACTCAATTACACTCAACTGAACTCATTTCATTATAAAGTAGTAATGTAAATGCAATATAAAGAAAAGCTTTTAAAACATGAATAACCACTCTGTGTATTTAGAAATACAATAGTAACTATGTATGCATGCAAAGATACAATATGCACTCTGTTTGTATATGAAAATACAATAATCTGTGTATATAAGAATACAAAATACTTATGTGGGAGTTTCTCTAACCGACAACCATCACGTAAGAGCTATTGTGACGATACAACGTTCTGCCACATGCTTCCAGGGTTGTCCTATACCTTGCCGAGGGTATAGAACCTGACTACTAAGTAGATCCACTAGTCTATGCTAAAAAGCACTAAGGAATCATCTAAAAAGTATGACCCTTTTCTACCCATAGTGGCTACATGGTTTATGGGGACTGGGAATTGTCTGAACTCTCCCCCATATCGGTGCTCAATACTACTCCCAAAATAAATACTAGCTCTTATGTTTAAAAACATACTTCTTTCTGTGGTTTGATATAATTGCTCATAACTTAGCTCAAAGGCTCCTCTTGGAAATCAAAGTTTCCTCTCTTGCTTAATTGTGAAAGCATTTACTCTTTACTGAAAAACTAGCTCAAAGGCTCTTTTGGAAATCAAACTTTCCTTTTCTTATTTACATGTGAAAACATTTTAAACTGTTTGGGAATACATAGTCCCCATATAATCTTTGAAGAAAATGAACTTCAATCTTTACTCTTTACTCTTTACTCTTTACTCAACTCAAGTCTTAAAACAAAGTTAAAACATTTGTAAAAGACTTTTGGAAGACTCTATGAACTTCTCTTGACTTGACTCTTAACTTTCCTTGAATTGAATTATGGATTCAAGAATTGTGATTTGTGATAGGAAAGATCTCATGATGGTTAGGAGTGTTTCTATATAGTGAAACATGAGAAAAGATCAAGAAATCAATGTCTGGAAGCAAGTCGGCGACGCGAAGATGCATTTAAATATTTGGTCGCGAAATAAATTTTGAGGCAGAACGGTCCGTGACTACTCTGCGATGCGGAGAACATTTGTCAAATCCTGAGGAACAGGTCCGCGACGCGGACCTGGTACCCAGATTTGCCCGACTTGTTCCTTTTTCATTTTCTAACCCCAATTCGCCTAAATTCGATTCCTTTTCTCATTTCCTCTTTAGATTCCCAACATATGTACAAAAGAATCTAATCAAACACAACTCTAAAATCGACCTTAAACTCTCAAGAACTCCTCAATCTCATCCCAAATTCAAGAACGAAAGCAATTTAAGAACACAACTCAAGAACATCAAAGTCTCAATCTTTTAGAACAAAAATCATATTGAAATAAACATGTTTGGTGCATGGGTGAACAAACCTAATGCTATGTGAACTGACATACCTCGTAGGATTGAATCCTTGGCGAAATCCACAACCAAAATCGCATGAACTTGACGAACTTTGAACTTTTCTTCTCCTTTCCTGCTCTTTTCTCTTCTCTCAAAGCCCTACCGTAATTATCAATTGTGTCAACTCAGTTTAGACCCCAAATAATTTACCAAAAATGGATTTAATTAATTGGGTAATGAAAAGACAAAAATACCCCTTTAAAATCCTGTTTTGACTTTCCTTATCTAGACAGCCCGACTTCAAATGGGCATATCTCCCTCATACAATTTCGAAATTGCTCAAACTTGGCGGAGTTGGAAAGATAAGTCAAAGATATTTCCTACGATATCTTGTAGCACACCTAACTCATCCTGAGCTAGGAGTTATGGTCATTTTAAGTTGATCCAAAAATCATACGTAACTTAATTTAACCAATTTTCCAGATTTTCATTCTTTCCAAAAACGACTCTTTCTAATTCTAGTTCTTTCTAGTTACGGGGTGTTACATTGGCGGATCACCATTTGGGTTTTACATCGCCTATGCTTCCATTTTCAATCTTTTGACCTCTTCTCAACCTACACTCATAACGCATGTTATTCGAAAGCAATAAAATAAAAATAAATACTTGGGTTGCCTCCAAGAAGCGCCTTATTTAACATCGTGGTACGACATAGTCCTCAAACTCAATAATCATTCTTGGGGTTGGGATGGTGTCACTAGGCAAAGTTCCCTTTTACCTTGGATTGAGATGAGTGACAATTTGACCCAACTGAATCTCTAGCTACTCAATGGAAACTAAGTGAGAAGTCATTTGTCAATTCCCTCAACACCTTATTAGACTCGTCAACCTTGTTGTAGATCCTTGCAAGCATGTCTTCAGTACGACTTCCTTTTGGCCTAGTTGTATCTTTTGAGCATGGACAATCATGATGAGGCATATACATATCTTTTTCCATCTTCCTATCTCTCCAATTTCCACCCCGCCAGTCTTTCCAACCACCATCTCTATCTTCGTTCCAACTTTGGTTCCCACCGTGTCGTTGATAATTTATGTGGGAACCCCCCATTTGATTTACTAAGTATGGAACGTCCTCATTATATAATGCCTCAAATTTGGCATCATCCGGGCACTGCCCACTGTTGGTTCCAACCGCATTCACCTACTTGGTTCCACCTCCCATGACATGTTTTGACAACAAATCATTTTGAATCATCATTTTGGCCACGTTTTCATCTCTTTCATAGTCCTTCTCGACTTGTTCTTTGGTTAAACCCACTTGTAGAATAGGCAAGTGGTCTTCTCTAGTGTGCCAAGCTCGGTTAACCTTAATGATATCATCAAGCAACAAAGCATCCACATCATATGGTTGTCTTATTAATCTACCAGGGACTAATTGATCGACCACACCTTTATTGATTGAATCAAAGCAGCAATAGAAGTCTTGCAGCAGCAAATTGTCTGGAATGCCATGTGTTGAACATTGCAAGAGCAATATCTAGAACCTCAACCATGTCTCATGCAAAGGCTCACCTCCAATAGGTTTGAAATTTAGGATGCAAAGATGAAGTTTAATCATCTTCGAGGGTGGAAAGAACATCCTCAAGAAGGTATCATTTATCTCTTCCCAAAAAGTGATAGAATCATTTGGAAACTCTGCCAGCCATCTTGTATCCTCTCTCTTCAAGGAAAATGGGAATAACCTCAACAGATTCTTAAGAGATATTCTTGAACACAAAGGGTTCACAAACCTCCTTGAAATTCCTAAGGTGTTCATGGGAATCCTCATAAGCTCGACCCCGAAAAATCCCTTTTATCTAAAGCACTTGTGTCATAGTTTCGGGGATGTGAAACACAGTCCTCCCAGTTGTAGGAGGTATCTAGATTGCTCCTGTGGTTTGAATGACATTAATGGGCATGCCATTTAAATCATCCATGTCTTTTTTACCATAGTGATTATCGTTGTCACTTCATGGTCACTCATTTTGTCAACCTGCAAATCAGCCAACAACAACACCAAACAACAAATCTACTACAAATAAAAAAAAATTAAAATCTAATTTCTCAATTAGAATTCTCAACCATCATTCCCCGGCAGCGGCCCCATTTTTTATAACGCTCAAATCATTCCCTTCATTCATAATGGGACAAGGTTTTTTAGTGTCTTTACCTTTGTGACAACCACATCGATTCTTTTTCTTGCGATCTTATAAAACATGGTTGATTTGATGTCACGGCCCAAGCCTACACCCTGGGCGGGGCTGGAACTCGAAAACCATTGCTAGCCCCAAGCGAACCGTTGGCCTGACTTACTTACTCAACGGAAGACTTAAACATAAGAACTAATCTCAAACAAGAAACTTATGAATTAAACTTAGAATGTCTTTAAGGAAACATTCAAACTAGCCAAAATGGATACTCAAGTTTCATAGCATAACATCTGAAATACAAGACTAAAGGACTATAACTACTTGTCTATGAAGCCTCTAAAACAAAGAGGGATGTCGAGACAAGACCCCCGATCATCCTAACAACTAAAATACTAGAAAGCAATGTAAAAATAAGCCCTCCGAAAAGCAAGGAAGCTCACCAACAGACTTTGAGTGCTCAACTGGATCAACGAGGAACTGGATGCTGTTCCTGGTTACCTGTGTCTGCATCATTAAAAGATGCAGGCCAAATGAAATCAGTACATTGAATGTACGAGTATGCGAGGGGAATACTAAACATAACATAAGCTTGAAAGAAATCGGAAAGAAACACTTACCTTGGCTTTACTCAACTCATGAATAACTCAACTCAAATGCAAAGTAAAACAACAATAAATGGTGCAATTAAAACAGTAGTAGCAACTCAATTTGTTAAAGAAATGCAATAACAACTTCAATTTACTCATATAATAAAGTAACATAGTTTATGTGGGAGTTTCTCTAACCGACAACCACCACTATGAGCCTAAGTGGTGATACAACGTCTTGCCCACACTACCAGAACTGTCCTATACTTTCCCGTCATATAGAGCGCCTTAACTAAGTGGATCCACTAGTCTATGCCAAAAAGCACTAAGGAATCATCTAAAAAGTATGATCCTTTTTCTACCCATGATGGATACATGGTTTATGGAGACTTGAGTTATTATGAGCTCGTGTCCCATATCGGTGCTCAATACTACTCCCAAAATATACACAACTCATATGTTTTTTTAAAAAAACTCTTTCTTTGGTTTGAGATAATTACTCAAAACTTAGCTTAAAAGCTCTCTTGGAAATCGGTGTTTCATTTCTTGCTCAAATGTGAAAATATTTTTAACTTTTGAGAATACTTAGTTCCCGTATAATCTTTGAAGAAATGAACTTTATTCTTACTCTTTACTCAACTCAAAGCTTAAGTCTCAAAACAAAGTTAGAACGTTTGTAAAAGACTTTTGAAAAACTCTATGAACTTCTCTTGTCTTGACTCTTAACTTTCCTTGAATTGAATTTATAGATTCAAGGATTGTGATTTGCGATAGGAAAGATCTCATGATGTTTAGGAGTGTTTTAGATAGTTAAACATGAGAAACGATCAAGAAATCACTGTCTGGAAATAAGTCTGTGATGCGGAGATGCATTTAAATATTTGATCATGAAATTTATTTTTGAAACATAGGAGTCCGTGACGCGGAGGTGATTTTTGTGCACTTGGGAAGCAAGTTCGCGATGCGGACTTGCGTGCCAAAACCTGCTCGACTTTTCCCTTCTTCCTGTCTCACCCCAATTCGCCTAATTCCAATTCTTTTTCTCAATACCTCTTTGGATTCAAATACCCAGTATATATACATAAGAATCTAACTCAAAACAACTCTTAAATCGACATGATTCCATCAAGAACTCCACAATCCCATCAAATATGAAGAACTAAAGCAAACTTCAAGAACATAATTCAAGAACATCATACTTTTAACATTCTAGAAACAAATTTCGCTGAACCAAACATGATTGGCACGTGGGTGAACGAACCCAACGCTATGAAAGTCTCACATACTTTGTAGGATTGAATCCTTGGCTAATTCCACAACCAAAATCGCAAGAACTTGACGAATCTTGAGCTTGTCTTCTCCTTTCTCCTCTTTTCTCTTCTCTCAAAGCCCTAACATATTTCTTAATTGTGTAAACTGAAATAACTCAGTTTAGACCCTACATAACTTACTAAAAATGAAATAATTTAATTGGGTAAGGAAAATACTAAACTACCCTTCAAAAATCCGGATTAGACTTTCCTTATATGAACATCCCAACTTCAAATAGGCATATCTCACTCACACAAACTCAGAGTCACGCAAACTCGACGGCATTGGAAAGAAAATTCCAAGATCTGTCCTACGGTATCTGGAAGCATACCTAACTCATCCTGATCTAGGAGTTATGGTCATTTGAAGTTCACTCAAAACTCAAACTTAACATACGTAACCAATTTTCCATATTTTTCATTCTTTCCTAAAAATGGCTATTTCCAATTTTAACTCTTTCTAGTTCTTTCAATTAGCGAGATGTTACATTTGATGACATTAGATTTTCCCCCATTAACAATGTAACTCTTCAAATAGAATTTGCATTAGCAAAGTGTCCCAACTTCGGTGTAATAGTTATCATCCACAATTATTTTCCTTTCAATTCCACCTTCAAGATAATTCAAACACTAATATTAAGAGGATGAGACAATTTTATTTTCATGTACCCAAGGCCTTCCAAGCAATATGGTATATTAAGTTTTTGCATCAATCACGTGCATTTATGCGTTTGATCATAAATCTTCCATGTGTATTTCTAACTTAATAGATCCTATGGACCTTTGTCCCCCTTGATTTAATCATTATATCAACAAACAACTTTCAGTAAGTTCTTCGGTCGTGATGCCAAGTTCCTTCAATGTGTGACTAGGCAGAATATTGACACTAAATCTGTCATCTATTAAGATTTTATTTATCTTCTTCTCTAGCACGTGACCTACCATATACAATGGAAGATTATGTAGTGTTTCACCAAATAAGAGATCATTATCCATAAATGTGATTTTTGTATCACATTCATGTACTTCTTGGGAAGAAGGTTCAACAGGATTTTCAGAAGACGAAGAATACATCATTGATGAGATTTCTCTTATTGTTTCTTCTTCCTTATTAAGAGACACCTTTAGTGAGGATTCACCGATCATTTTTCTTTGTAAATAGGAAACACCTTTGTTGAGGCTTCAGTCACTATTTCTTCTTTATCAAGATTGAAATATGATGTCTCGACGTTGTCTTGAGTAGACTTTGTGTAGAACCAACTTGGTATGAATTCCTCTAGAGTCACCGGACATCGGGGTTTTTGTGTTGATGTACTTTTACATTTTCCCTCTTTGGATGCTTGATTGATTTCTGCTTCTCAAGTTTCCTTACCATCTTCCTTTTAATTAGTTGTTGGGATGATTTTTTTCGTAAGCTTGACTTGTTGCATGTTTGCCTAGTCACAGGGTTGCAACCTTCATTACCATCTATATCAACTTGAGGTTTGTCTTGCTCCAATGACACTTCTTCATGCTTTTCAGAGATACATATTTAGACCAGATCGAGCGAGCCGAATGTGATAGAGATTTGGTTAGAACTAGTTTTCTCATCATAAAGGGCAAACTTTTTTTTGTTAACCAATCACATAACTCTATCCTTGAAGACAAAACATTTTTCAAGAGGGTGGCTTACAAGTCTAAGATACTTGCAATAATTTGGGTCATCAGTTTTTTCAACTTCATCAGGTCACTTCATCTCTAGCAAATCAATTAGCTTTAACTTGAACAACTCATCAAAAATCTTAGAAAAGTCAGAATCCAAGAAGGGGTATTCTTTTTCTTGCATCTCCCTCAGTGTCGACTTTTGATTCGGATGCACGTGAAAAGTTGTTCTCACACTTTGCTTCTTGCCTTCCTTCCTAGTGAAATTCACAGGAGACATTTTAGCATTCTTGGATTATTTGTTGTCATTCCTGGGCAAAATTTGCTTAATCTCTTAGGTTCCCGCTTGTCTCTTCTTTTGCAAGGATCATGGACAAACGTCATATCTTTTCTATCAACGGGCATGCTCAACTCCATATCATGAGCGCTAGTAGCTAGGTCTTCAAAGAATTTTGGCTTGATTACTTGTAAAATGTAAAGGAGCTCCTAACATTCCTTGGATACACAATTCAATTACAGAAGCTTCACTAAGCCTATCTTTGCAATTTAGGGTGGCGTTTCTCCATCAATTTACAAAATCTATAACTAGTTCATCCTTCCTTTGACAAGTATTTTTGAGTTCTATCATACTCACCGTAAGTCTTGTGCTATATAAGCCATTGAGAAACTCGTGCTCTAGTTTCTCCCAACTATCAATATAATTGGGCTCGAGATTCGTGTACCAATCAAAGGCGTTCCCTTTTAGAGTGTGGACGAACTGCTTGAAAAGATGTTCTACATAGGTTCCAACATTATTACATGTCTACATAAAGTGTCAAACATATTGCCTCAGATATCCTTTACCCTCATATTATTGAAATTTGGGAGGTTGATAACCAACATGCATTTTAAAGTTATCAATTCTTGCAATGTATGACTTAGCATACATATGAGAAGACTTAGTGGAGATTTCATACTTATCTTTGATTGTTACTTTGATAAACTCCTTCAGGCAACCGAGTAGGATCATTCCTTCAGAAGAAACTGGAATCTCCTTGACAAGCGGCATTTACTTCATAGGATTTTTGGTCTCTTAAACTTCAACACCCTTTCCAGGAGCATGCCTAGCTTTTCCATCTAAAAGGCCTTCCATCCTATCCATTAACTTATTGATTTAAGATTCTTAATGGTGTATATTCTTTATGAATCCTTCAACCAACTTTGTCATGTTTGCAAGTTGTTCCTTAGTGGAAGAAGCAACAGTTACCATTGCTTGCATGATCATTGGAGATGTAGGAGAGTAGCATAGATTTTCGTGCAAGTTGATCTTCAACGGACTCACATTACATGATGCATGTGGAGATGATTCGCTGGTTGAATCATAGTTCTCCTTTGTGGTAGATTTCTTGAAACCAAATTGTTCAAGTATAGCTAACGATTTCTTGATCGTTTCAGCAACACTGCTTCCTCTTTCCAAAGGATTTGTGGAGGACCTTAATCCCTTTAGAGTAAAAAACCTAACACAAGAGTTGATATGGATGACACTGCAATGTTTGTTGTCCCAGTATAGTGACCTTGCTCCTCGTAACAACAACAAAACTTTCAAAGATAACATTAAAGATTACTTCGACTTTGGTAGAGAATTTGGAGATAGTGTACTTAGAGGCAATCGATGAAGAGTTGATCTTCTTGGAAGTCATCTCGATGCTTGAAAAGTTGAGATAAGAGGTAGAAATTGTCCCACTAGGCGTGCCAAATTTGTAGACAATAAAATTCGCGTTGAGAAAATAATAATCAAGAACGGAAAAGTATCGCAAAAATTATATTTATTCATTTGAAAGTGTGAGTGTTACAATCTCTATAATTCCTCTTAATTCGTCTTTTCATATTTAGATTCAAGGGTTCTTGATCCTGATCTTGAATTTGTGTTGAACTTGATTTTGGATTCAATGGCTTTGGAGCTTGTTCTTGAATCTTCGATGAACTTGAACTTGAACTTTATCTTGATCTTGACTTTTATTTGAATTCAAGGGCTTCGAACTTGTTCTTGAATCCGGTGGTCTTGATCTTGATCGTTCTTGAATTCTTAAGCTTGAAGTTTATAGAGAAATCTATTGTGTTTGATACACGAGCTTCCTCTAACTTCTTGTTTAGAATTTATGGTCCATTTTATAAATTATGAGGACCCCTTTTTATAGTTTTAAAATAGAAGAGTTGTGATAGGAACAGGTTTCCTTCAACCAATTAGATTTAAGTGACATGACATATGAGCTTTATGGAATTGACTTGTCATTTTGACACATGTCATGGTCCTATTGGATTTTTTGTTTGACTTGACATGCCGTGTGGCACCAAAATGAGTCTCTAGGATGAGATGACATTGGGCTTAGGAAGCTAGGCTCATTTATTGTAGCCCAAATCAATTAATTTTGACTTTGATTAAATTTATATTTGTTGGACTTAAATAATTAACTAAATTATTAATCCATAATATTTATTTGGATTAATAAATTCATTAATTTATTATAATCGAATCATTTTATAAATTTATATTTAATAAATTTTAAATGATTACAGAATTATCTTCATAAATTCCAAATATTAATTTTTTATATATATAATTCTAAGACACCCTCTTATGTTCCACTATATGTTTATATAAGTTCATTTGCTACATTACCAATGTAAATTGAATTTGTTGAGAAAGAGCAAAGGGGTGAAGAGTCCATTGATGGGGACGCAATGGATGATGAAGACAGATACAAATATTGTTAGCAGCCATGGAAAAACTCATAAGCTAGAAAATCATGCAGAGAACAAGGCTTGAGAGAGAAGAGAGAAATTCAGTGTATTTGCAATCTGAACTGTAGAGTACATTATATAGTTAGAGGACTAACTAACTCTATAAACTAACCAACTAACTATGCCTAACAAACTTTCTAACAACTTTACAAAATATCTTAATTGAGTAAAGACACAATTACCTATTAGCTTGAATAGTTCTCATAATTCAACATCCCTCCTCAAGTTGATGGCCAAACAAGTCCTTTACACCAAGTGAACTAAGTAAGTACTCATGTTGAGCTTTTCCTAGGCTTTTAGTTAGTATATCAGCTAGTTGATCACTGGTAGATATATGGTTAGTTCTGATCATTCCCTGCAGTATTCCCTCACCAAGTGGCAATCTATGTCTATGTGTTTGTTCCGTTCATGGAAAATAGGATCCGCAGCTATTTGGATGGTTGCTTTACTGTCACACATTAGTTGAATAGGAACTTGTACTTCAACTCCTAGCTCCTTTAGTAAACCAGTTAACCAAACAATCTCAGCAGTTGCAGATGTCATGCTTCTGAATTCAGCTTCAGCTGAACTTCTAGATACTGTGTCTTATTTTTTTATTTCCATGAGATCAATGCTCCTCCAAGCTTCACAAGGTAACCTGTCACTGATCGTCTGGTCTACAGACATGCTCCCCAGTAGCATGTCAAAGTATTTGTGGATTATGCTGGCATATATAATCCTAGACCAGGTGCCCCTTTTATATATCTTACAACTCTCAAGGTTGATTCCATATGTGAGACCTTTAGACTATGCATATACTGACTTAGAACCTGAACTACAAAGGCTAAGTTTGGTCTTGTCATGGTTAGATATAATAATCTGCCCACTAACCTCTGATATGGACTAGGATCCTTGAGTACAGTGTTATTGTTTTCCCTCTTTATACATTTGTCATTTTCTTCAGAGGTGAAATTCAGATTCAACTCTAAAGGTGTTCCTGCTGGTTTGGAACCACTCAGGTCAGTTTCTGCAACTAGTTCTAGAGCATACTTTCTTTGTGACATTACTATCCCACTCTTTGATTGGGCAAATTCTATGCCTAGAAAGAACTTTAGTTCACCAAGATCTTTCATCTTGAACTTGGTTTGTAACTCACCTCTTGTATGATTTATTAGTTTTAGACAACTCCCTATGACTAACAGATCATCAACATGCACTAGAACTACTGTAATGTGTTCCCCTTCCTTCTTAGTGAATAATGAGTAGTCAAAGTGGCTTTGTATGAACCCCAAATCTTCTAGAGCCTCAATCAGGTTTTTGTTCCACTATCTAGAGGCCTGTTTGAGGCCATAGAGTGGCTTGTGGAGTTTGCAGACCTTAGTAGAGGTCCCATGTCTAGAAAACCCATCGGGAAGTATCATATACACTTCTTCCACAAGATCACCATTGAGGAAGGCATTATGAACATTCATCTGATAAACGAACCACTATTTGGAAGCAGCCAGAGCAATCACAGTCCTAACAGACACCATTTTAGCTACTGGAGAAAATGTTTCAAAGTAGTCTATGCCCTCATTTTGGCTGAACCCTTTTGCTACTAATCTGGCCTTGAATCTCTCCACCTCACCATTAGTTTTGTATTTGATTTTGTAGATCCACTTACAACCAATAGGGGACTTATGAGGAGGTATATCCACTATACTCCTAGTATAATTGTCCTCAAGTGCAGTAATTTTAAATTTCATAGCATCCACCCACCAATGATCAAGAGAAGCCTCCTTGAATGACTGAGGTTCATGATGAGTATCAATAGAATCCAGGACTTGTACATGGGTTGGGTTCAGAGTTGAGTAATTAACATATGAGTGGATAGGAGAGCCAGGAAGAGGCTTTAGCACTGGACACAAAGTCTTGCAACCACCCTAGAGGCTTGTGATGTCTAACAGACCTCCTAGGTTCATGGACCACAACATGAGAGGGAGAAACAGGTTATGTTTGATCAACCACAGTCTGATTGTCATGACATGGAGTAAAAACTGTCACAGCTCAAATGAGTGTTAGGAGACAACAAGTCAATACTGGAAATATAGGAGATATAGACCCCTTCATATGTTTGAAAGGAAACAGGTCTTCCTTGAACACAACATGCCTTCTCACAAAAAATGACTTGTTGGTTAGTGCATATAATTTGTAACACTTTTGTGAGTATGAATAACCCATGAAAACAGTTGGGATGACTCTAGATGCAAACTTGTCAGTTGCCTTAGGACTTGTGGCATAACACAGATAGCTAAAAAACCTGAGATGAGTCACAGTGGGAGGTTGCAGATAGAGCAATTCATAAGGTTTCTTATGGACAATAACTCTAGAAGGGAGCCTGTTCAGAAGATAGACTACAGAGAACACATTCTCCCCAAAATTTCAAGGGCATTTCTAATTGGAATCTGAGGGATCTGGTCATACCAAGTATAGTTCTATGCCTCTTTTCAACCACTCCATTTTGATGGGGAGTGTAGACACGTGTGCTTTGATGTTGGATGCCAAAATCCTTTAAAAGATCTTGAAAACAAGTACTTAGAAACTCACAACCATTATCAATTCTAAGAGTTTTAATGGTAGAAGAGAAATCATTCTAAACTGTATTAATAAAGTCTTTCAAGACTATAACAATATCAGATTTAGAATGCAACTAGTACAACCAAGTAAGTCTAAAGTAGTCATCTACTAGGGTAAAAAAGTATCTCTTATCATCATAAGTGGGAACTCTATAGGGTCCCCATACATCATAATGAAGTAATTGGAAAGAAAATTAAGACCTTCTAGTACTAATAGGAAAAGGTAATTTTTCTTGTTTGGCTTTTAGACACACAGTACAATGAGGAGATTTAGGAGACTGAGTTAGGTGAGGAAGACCACCAAGCTTGTTTAGTACTTCAAATGGAGCACGACCCAATCTAAGATGCCAAAGATGAGCATTATTAGTAGAGACTAAATTTACTGTGTGACTGGCTTGATAAGATGAAGGGGAATAGGTTGGTAGACTTGACCCTCCATGTAGCACATAAAGACCTTGGTGTTCTCTACCAATCCCCTTCACCTGTCCAGTGAAAAGGTCCTGAAATATACAAAAATTAGTGAAAAATGTTGTTGAGTACTGTAATTCTTTTGTGAGTTGGGATACTGATAGAAGATTGTATTTAAATTCAGGTATGAATAACACATTTGTGATATCCTGATCCTTAAACACATTGGTTTTACCCGTATGAGAGGCTGACACAATATTTCCAGTTGGTAATTGCACTTGACTACTAGTAGAAGTTGAAACAACTTGACAGTCTTTCAATGTGTTTATGTCTGATGTCATATGGTTGGAGGCACCTGTATCAATTATCCAATTTTGACTCATGTAATTGGACATTAGGGATATCAGGTTATCTGCTACAGTAGTACTAGTGGATGAGCCATCAACAGGACTCTTATTCAGCATTTGAACAACATGTTGGTATTGATCAGGAGTGAAGTAAGGCATGCATGATACATGAGTGGAGAGTCTCCTCTACTTTGTTGAAGATCAAGCTGCTGCATCTGGGGGAGAACTCTGGAGTTGTGAGACTGCAATTGGAAGCTTGATAAGTAGCCTTCAGTGGGAAATTGTTGCAGAGGTAGTTGATGACCAATCTGTTGATGCCAGTAGTTGTGTTGACTGCTTGTTCATGTCCCTGTAGTCAGAACACTAGTATGATTGGCAAAGGTAATATTACATGCATGGATGGACTGATAGTGTGCTAGCACTCTTTTCCTTCTCCCTTTCCAACTAGCAGGATATCCAACAATCCTATAATAGGTATCCTTTGTGTGTCCTTTGAAACCACAAACTTCACATAAGACCTGGGGTTCTTTTCCTCTATAGTTGTTGCTACTACTAGCCCCATGATGTGTAACTCCATTACCACCCATATGATTAGTAACCCTATTATTTCCAAACAATGCAATAACATCATTGTGACTTGGTCTGGTGTGACTTAACAGAGCATGTGTATCACCAATGTGCATCCCCTGATAAAATTGACTAATGTTCGCTGGCTCTCCTGATCAATCAACATTGAGTAGGTCTTGTTAACTCTTGGAGTTGGGCTCATCATTATAATTTGACTTCTGGACTGAGTATATGACTCATTCAGTCCCATTAAGAACTGGAGGAACCTCTGGTATTCGAAATGTTGCAAATAGCATTGGGATTCTGGACAAGCACACACTGGGCAAGGCATGATGATATCAAACTCATCCCAGAGATCCCTCAACTTAGAGAAGTAATCAGCAATTTTCATTGTTCCTTGAGTGAGAGTATGAATCTCTCTATGCAGAAATAGGACTCTAGATCCATTAACTTTGTTGAATCTCTCCTTTAGATCCTCCCATACTTTGCTAACATTTGATGCATAAACTACACTACTTAGAAGACCAGGTCTAACTGAATTCATGATCCAGGACAAGACTACAACATTTACTTTCTCCGACTGATCATGATACATTGCTGGAAATCGAGACTTAGGTAACCTACCATCCACAAACCCCCAACTTGCTTTTGCCTAGCAGGCCAATTCTCATAGATCGACTCCATAAAACATAGTTATCAGATCCAGTTAACTGAAGTGAGATTAGAGAACTACCTGGACTGTCAGCTGGCTGCAGAAACAGTGGGTGATTGTGATCTGGTATAGGAATGGCGTGAATTGTCTGCTGAACATTCACTCCATTTGTGTTGGTTTGCTCCTCCTCGATTGCCATGTTTCTCGCTATTTAGATCTGACTTATATGAGATACCTTTCTATGAGCTTGTTGCGTTGAGTTGAGTAAAGAAGTACTTCAGATCGATAATAGAAGCTCTGATACCATGTTAGCAACCATGGAAGAACTGATAAGCTAGAGAATCATGTAGAGAATAAGGCTTGAGAGAGAAGAGATAAATTCAGTGTATTTGCAATCTGAACAATAGAGTACATTATATAGTTAGAGGTCTAACTAACTCTATGAACTAACCAACTAACTATGCCTAACAAACTTTCTAATAACTTTACAAAATATTGTAATTGAGTAAAGACACAATTACCTATCAGCTTGAAATGATTCTCATAATTCAACAAATATATTATTGTCCTATATCATCATGGCTGTGTTTTATCTTATATTCAACTAATTAACTTTTGAATATTTGACATTTTTTTCCTATCATGGATAAGACGCTTTTTATAATTTACATTTCAAATCTCAAATATGCAGGAACAATTTGTGTGACTATACATCTAATGATCTATTGAATCAAAAAAAACAACCATAGATTATTATCATGATATACAATCCTGTAAATTAATGAGTTTCAAAAAACAAAACTACTTTAAAAAATGAAGGATAAACAACAATATCTTCCAGAACATTATACAAGCACAATTTTTTGCATAATTCAACGGATGATCTTACTCGAATTCGAACAATGATTGCGACTATATGAGTTAGAATCTATAACATCTAAAAAAAATACAATTCAAATTGTTCATTCAACTGATGAATGTTTAAAGCAAAAATGAGTTTCAATACACGAAAAACACCAATTTCGATATGTAAAAAGTAAAATCAAAGCATTTTTCGGCATTAATGAGTTTCAATACACGAAGAACACCAATTTCGATCTGAAAAAAGTAAAATCAAAGCATTTTTCGGCATGAAGTACATTTAACCTCCGCTTGTTATCTCTAAAATTGATTTGATCTCGATTGCTTGATGAGAATCACCAAAGCTTGATTGATGTGATTTACCCAGTTACAATGGAGTCACTACTGATGAATAAGTCGTAGAAGGAAAGAGATATTTTTGCGTGAGTTTAGCGATTGTCTTTCTTTTTTTTGTAACGGAATTTACAACATTTTATTAAATTTATTTAAAAAATAAAATTGTATATAGCTTCGAATGAATCCTGAAATATACAGGTTAATAGCTCCATAGCAATCATAAAATTTGCTATGGAGCGCAATTATGCAAATTATAGCTATAACATACAAATAGGATTTTTATCTTTGCTATACCTAAAATTTCCTCTTTATAAAATCAGTTATTTCAAATCGTTTGTAATTAAAGAAGATAGATGATTAATCTACATTGTGGAGGGTCAAAATTAGGTGTCAACACCAACAACTCAAAAATTACAAGTGTTTACCGTACATCTTTAACAAAAATTTTGTTGATCATGTAGGGTATATAAACTTGTATTTATACCCTTTTGATCTTTTGTTATATCGCTAGAAATATAAAGAGGGCGTTGTTTGGCATTATGGGTTGTATCAAGGGAAGTAAGAAGACAAGTAAGCTATTAATTATTTTGGCAAGTGTTTTATTGATAGTAGTCAAATTACTTGTGTGGTGTTTCTATTTTGATTTTTTTTTCTCCTATTTGAGTATCTAAATTAATATTTAATGCACTAAATATCATCGATTTTTTTCTAAATTTAGCATATATTGATGAAAAACGTGATGTGATCTTCTTTTTACAAAAATTGATCGACAGAAACTCTTCGAAAGGCATGATAAATTGAACAAGTCTTACACCTTACTTCAATATAGTTAAGCGATAAATCACTAATAAAAAATCGTATTCATAATTTTCAGGAATTTATTAGTTTTAAATATTGAAAATACACAAATAACGCATGCATTGAGAGACTAGTTACGTAACATGTACGTACGAAGCATATAAAGGTAGTAAATTTGTCAACAGATATATCTTTGTTGCATTGAACACAGATTCGTTGTATTAGATTGACCCTATTTGTCATACTTCCGGTCCACAATTTTGAATGTGAGCTTTAAAAAAATAAGCAAAGAGTGTTGGCTACACCCAATATTATTTTAATAAATTTGTCATCAAAATGATTGTTTCAGGTTGACTACGAAGACCAGAAATACATGCGTTGTAGTTTTTTTTAATCATAAAGTTGAAAAGGCATTCCATCTACGAACAGTCATTATAAATAAATATATAAAAAAGCATACCATTCAACTATAGTTAAGACAGTGCCAATATACATATAAAGCTAACGGACAGGGGTGGATATGGTATGATATGGTATGGTATTTTAAAGTTTTAAGACTAATTTTGGTATTTAATTTTTAAAACATTATATAATTATCATATCAATTTAATTCGGTATGGTTCAGTATATTGAAGTTCGATTTTGATATTTTACGATATGGTAAATCGGTAATCATAATTTGTTTAACTTTGACTAATATATACTCGTATAATAGAGTATTATGACTTCGACAATTAAAAAAATGTTTCAATTGTATCATACTAACACATTACACATGTAGAAATATATATGCATAATAAAGTACAAACACTCCTTTTGTTATCAATTAAATTTCAATCAAAATCGAGTAATCAAATTTTCAACTTCTAAATATTATATTTATACAAATACTAGGTTGCATATTTGTTAGTATTTTAGGAGTAATATATATATATATATATAAATATATGTGTGTGTGTGTTATTTATGTAACTATATACTTCGGTATGATATTCGATATTTCGGTATGTTATTTCTAAATATCAAATACCGTACCAAATATTAAAAAAATGCATACCATATATCATAATACCAAAATCACAATATTAAAAATTTTAATATATAATGATAATTCGGTATTTACCATAGCATGTTCATCCCTACCAAAAACCACCCAAAGATTGGGGACCAAGTGTTTTACTGCCCCTCCTACTTAATTAGTGATAAGAGTGTTTTTTTATTTATTTATGAGAGTGTTAACTGAGCGGGTAGATTGAATATGCACAAATTAAAATGAGGTTAAATTAATAAATAGGTTAATTATTTTAAAAATATTCAAATGAGCTGAGTAATTAATAATGAGTGAGTTAAATGTTACTTGCTATGATAAGCTAAACAAGGTCATAATTCAAACCCGTTCAACTATCATGAAAAATTGAATTTCTTTATTTATTTTATTTTTAATTTATTTAAGTATCGAATGAGATTTTTTTTTCTATGTATAAAATATCAAGTACAAAACTCTTTTTAAAAATATTTCAATAAGGTTTTTCAAACTTTTCAGGAGTCAATTTCGACAATATCAGCCTAACTTTTAAAAGAATAAAGTTGAGTAGGTCAAAATGAGTTGAATTAATAAATGAAAAATTAAACGGATCATATTTTCATAAGCTAATTTTAACGTCCGGCCTAGTATCAAAAGCATGACCAATTTTGAAAAGAAAAATAAGTTTAGGTTGTAAATAAAGTCAAACCACGTATCTTTACTTTGAGGTAATGTGAACCCATAGGGAAAATTCATGTAATACATTAGTAAAATGAGCTATTTATTCAAAGTTACACATTACTAAAATCATCAATTTATTCAAAAGAAACACTCAAGTCACTTTGAAAAAAAAAATTCTCTTACATTCAAAGTCTTAGCTTATTTCAATCCCAAAAAAACTTTAATCATCCAAATTGTTTTACCACAAAATCCATCAAACAAATTCATTCATTTCAAAAGATTACTCTATAAGGTTAATAATACTCATAATATTGCAATATTAGACCAATTCAAAGTTATAGTCAACAAAAAAATCAAATTCAAGCTCTAGATCAAAATTTAAAAATTATGTTTCCGAATTACACCTATAATGCTATGAGTCGAAATCTATCACAAGATACCAAATTTGACTGTGAATCAACACCCAAATCATCAATTTTTCACTCTTTTAAACTAGAGGCGAAAACGAAACCCTATAATTCTATGATTTAGTTGTTAAATCAAATGGATAATTAATCAATATAACATTAAACTAACTTATTCGGTCTTTATAGATGAAAATCACACTTAGAGTTGAGCTATCTCGAGCTGTTAAGCCTCAGTAGTGGTACTAGAGAGATATGGTACGTGCTAAGCACGGACCCAACATAATAACTTTGTTCTTCATAGACAATAAATTTTATTGCTGAAAATTTTATAAACCATAAATTACAAGGAATTAATTTATTGAATTGTCTTTCTCGAGTCTATTGAACTATCTTTTCTCTTCCTTTGAGTATTCGATCTCTTGTTGGGGTGAAAGCTTAACCTACAGTGCATCAGCCAGGCGCTAGCCAATTCATTTTTCTGGAACAACCGAACAAAATGAGCATATCATCAAATATCACAAGTGCATAGCAGCAGACGAATTGTAATTTTCAAATTATGAAATAATTTTTAACTTTATTGAAATTATCACAAGCTTGCAATTGTCAAAATTGTGACTTGTGGAAAAACTCCTTCGGATAGATCTGTACCATCGAAAATTCTTCCTGCTGCTTCACTTCATTTAACATAGCAACAACAAATTATATCTGCAGAAGCAAGATAAATAGTAACTAAAGTGACTATGGACATATGAGTAAAAGATTCACTTTAACCAAAGTTAGAAACCATTTATCGTTAGCATTTGAAGAAATTAAAGACCCCATAAAAACGTCAAGCCTTTCTATTCAATGCCATATGGAGTAAATTTTAAGTTGAGTTGTTCACTTTCTTGAAGACAATGCTTTTCTCTTTACTTTTCAAATATTTTCAAAATTAAGTTTAACTTTGAGCACCAATTTTTTACTTAAACATGTTCTTCTCAACCACTTAAATTTGGAGCAGAGAATAACATTCCGATGAAGAAGAATAAATAAATTGACAGTAAATTCAATGCACAATACAAAGGATTTCAAGTTAAAACAAATATTATGTCAACATATGTACCTGAAGTTGAACTCAACATCTTCTGTAATCAAGGCAAATTTATTAATCTCCAATACTAATAAATCATTCAAGAGGAACTCAACACAAATATAGTTCATGTAGAGAATAGCAGAAGAAAAGTATAATTCGAAAACCCTTCTGCTAGCCCAAGATCGTTAAGTAAGATCGGAAGAATCAACTAAAGAAGAGGAAGCTAGAAAATTAAAGGAAGAATTTGGATAGGAGAACTTGATTATAGACTCTTTTATTTGAGTTGTTCTTGGGTTGGGTTACAAATGTAAAATACCATCCCCTATTTATATTTATCTATGGATGGTTCTAGAAACTACAAAATCTAGACTATTCCATGATTCTCTACAAATATTTAATTCATCTAGAACATCTACAAGAAAAATCTAGTGAACTTTATCTTCTAGATATCTAGATATTTCTTTAAGATAATTATCCTAGATATTATCCTAGACTATTCTAGAAACATTACTAGAACAACCTATCATATTCAAAAAATCAACTTTTAACTTTTTCACACTCCCCTTAAAGTGATTTTTTGGAAACTACCCCACACTTGTCGTGGAAGAACTCAAATGAAGCTATGAGCCGCATCTTGATGAAAATCTCGACAGTTCCTTCCTAACTCCTCTTACTTCTTCAAATGATACAATTTTTTCATCGTTAGTTGATCCATGTAGATTATCTCCTTGTTGAGTTCTCATATTCCTCCTTTCTCTTAACTTCTCGATAATTGTATTATCCACAGAAACACTATCAATTTCCCGTGAAGTCTCAACAACAACATAAGATCCACTGCCATATACTCTAATCAACTCTTCAATAGATATTTTTGGCATCTTCAGAGCTTTCAAAAATCATATCGTTTGTCTTTCAGACTTCAATATTAGCTTCTTCCTCTATTTGATCTCTACTTTCCCCATCTGCTTTCAATATTTTCTCTGAGTCATTAGCTGACCTTGATATTATAGATGATTGACCATATACTTCCGCTTCCAATACATCTCCCTCAATGCTTTCTTTGTAAAGGTCGCCACTAGCACATATAGTTTCAGATATTGCTTGTTCAAGCTCTTCTTCTTTGATTTCTTCAATAGCAGCTACCCTGTCACCACTTGGAATATCCTCAAAAATGTCTTGCTTCATGCCTACAACATCAGTTTCTTGCTTCTCCATGTGATCGACTATATTACATTCTAGATCATCGATCCAATCTTTTTCAAGATTGATGGAAATCATGACATCTATTGCTTGAGCCTCAGCTACTAAACACTTTCCCCACTCTTCTTCTTCTTCAGCAACTTTTTGAGCCATATTGCCTTCCTTGGCTCGGCAATATCTTTTTATGTGCCCTACTTTGCCACAACGATAACATCTGAGAAGCTGTTGGAAGGCTCTTCCTTCTCTCTAGGTGAGCGTGAACCACCTGAGGATCGAGAGTGTGGCATATCTCATGTTTTTCCTTTAAAGTTCCTCTTGTTGGCGACAAGAGCATTTTCTTCTCCTTTGACAAATACACTAGCCAACTGCTTTGCTAGTAGTTCTTGTGACAACAACAAATTTTCAAACTTCTCCAAGGATAGCTGTTGAGCCCATCCTTGAATCGGTGTCACAAATGAAATATATTCAGGCTTCAAACCACGAATGACAATTCTTCTCATTCATGCTTCAGAGATAGCCTCTTCCGGACTCAACAAAGATATCTCAGAACATAAGTTCTTAATCTTCAAAAAAATACTCGACGATAGAAAGGTTACCTTGAGTGATGTTAGCCAATTCATTCTCCAATATATGTAGTCGGGCTTCATTCTTCTTATTGAACAAACGATCGAGGGTCCTCCATCTTTCATGAGCTGATTTACACTTTATAATATGATCTAATAAACCGGAGAAGATTGTCCTCTTTAGAATAAACTCTGCCTTCGCATTAATCTGCTTCCACTTCTTGTACACATTGCTATTTTCCGGTCCGTCAGCAGGAGGACTTGTGTCATTCCCATTAACAACATCCTACAAATTCTCTCCATACCTTGTAATTGGACTGATTCAACAACTCCATCCCCAGTCCATTAACACGGCCGCTAAAATCCATATATACAAACCAGTTGAATCTACCACCAACCCGGTCTTGAAATAACACCCACAAGCCAACCTATGGTTATGGCTCTGATACCATGCAGAGAATAGCAGAAGAAAAGTATAATTTGGAAACCCTTTTGCTAGCCCAAGATCGTTAACTAAGATTAGAAGAATCAACTAAAGAAGAGGAAGCTAGAAAGTTAAAGGAAGAATTTGGATAGGAGAACTTGATTATAGAAGAAGAATCTTTTATTTGAGTTGTTCTTGGGTTGGGTTACAAATGTATAATATCTCTATGAATAGAGTATTCTTGAGATGAGTAGTATCGTTGAGTTATGAGTATTGAGTTCTCTATATTGTTATTGAGATCCTTGAGTTAGATTCGTTCATGCTTATATTTCAGCTTGAACCCTATTTTGAGTTATAAATTTAGAGAATCTTTTAAAGCCAACATTTTTGTTTTAAACTAAGTTTTTGAGAAAGTAAATAAAAGTTTGAGAAAGAGTTTTAACCAAGATTTGAGCAAGAGTATAAAGGGAACTAAATATTTCCCAAATGTTTCATTCTTACATGAAGAAAGAGAGTATTATTTTGAGAAAGATAAAAGAGTTCTCAGAAAGATTGAGTATAGAGCAGTTACCTCTTTTAAGAGGATAGTTTGAGTAATTATCTCAAACCAGATAAAGATTATGTTTTATACATTTGAGCATGAGTATATATTTTTTGACAAAATAAAAAAAATGAGAATGAGTATATATATTATTGGGAGAAGTATTGAGCACCGATATGGGGATGAATTCATACAACTCAAAATCCTCATAAAGTATGTCTTTTCAACATTGGTACAAGATCATACTTTTTAGATGAATCCTTATTGCTTAGTGGATCCACTTAGTTGAGGTGTTCTATATCCCGGCATGGTACATACAATTCTGGCAAGTGGGCGAGATGATGTATCATCACGTAGCTCATAGTGCTGGTTGTCGGTTAGAGAATCTCTCAAAATAAAGTTAAAAGTGTATTTTTATTATATCACTTAATATGTTGAGTTCAAAGATGAGTAACTATTTTTGTAAAGTTTTAATGATTTCACTTCTTTACTTCTTTACATTCAATTGAGTATATATCTATATCTATTGCAGTCCTTTCATTCAGTTATTTGTTGTTCAACTATATTACATACTTGTACATTCAATGTACTAATGTCATTCGACCTGCATCTTTTAATGATGTAGATACATGTTCTTAGGATCCTCAACAAGAGTCTGTTGAGATCACTTCATCCACTTGTCAGCTTTCAAGTGAGGTCTTCTTACTTTCGGAGGACTCCAATTTCATGAGCTCTTAGTATTAACAACATTTTGAGTAGTCGTGGGTCTTGTCCCGACACTCTTATATATATAGTAGAGGCTTCATAGATAGACAGTTTTGGAGAGTCTTTCAGTTTCAGAGGTTTAAAACTTATATTTAATACTCAGTATATTCAGAGAGTTTTGAGATTTACTTCACTGTTGATTTAAATTTTCTTTTAATTTTATGTTTATGTATGCTCGAATTAGTCTTCCGCTTGTAGTCAGCCAGGATGAGGATTCGCTTGGGGATCAGCAATGGTTCTCGAGTGTCGGCTATATCCAGGGTGTAGGCTTGGTTTGGCACATGTACATTAAGAGTTCACCAACATAATTCTTTTTGACATGTGTGTCCAATTAAAATAGAATAGAACCTATAAATGCCAAGCAAAGAACCAATATATCAACTTCCTTGAAAATTGGTTGTTTGTTCAATCTTTTCAATTTAGCATTACATGCGTAAATCAAATTCTCTGTAAGATAGTTTTTTTAATCTGCAAAATCGACGTATGAATGATTTCCTCATTGGACACAAAATACTCTCCATGGTACATGTGCAAGAAACACTAACACATAACCAATTTAAAAAATATATTTTCCCAAAAATCTTAATCTTGATGTCCACATAACATGCCTTGTATTCTCGGGAATAATGCAATCTTCGGGCACAATGCAATATTCGAGCACAATACAATTTTCGAGCACATGCAATTCTCGGGTACAATGCAAATTTTGGTCACATGCAATTCTCAGGCACAATGCAATTCTCGAACACATGTAATTCTTAGGCACAATACAATTCTTGAACATAAACACAATGCAATTCTTGATCACATGCAATTCTCGGGCACAAGTAATTTTCAGGCAGGATATAATAGTTGAGAGCGTGAAGCAACTTAAGCCTTCACCTTATTGGAGAAATTGAGTTTCATTTAATGGCGATCGTCAAAAGAAGTATAAAGTAGCTTGGTCCTTTATCTTATCAGAGGGACAGTGTGCCATTTGATGGTGATTATCAGGCTCGATACAAAGTAGCTTGATCCTTCGTCTTATTAGAAGGGCATGGTGTCATTTACAAGAGATTTGTTGAGCTCAATATAATAGTAGCTTGATCCTTCATGCGATGTAGAAATTTCCTTTTGTATAGGTACTTGTCTTTTCTGCATTCAAAGAAAAGTAGTCAGCTTGTAAGAGGGGGAGGTTGATCTTTATCTTGTTTATTTGAAGGTCGACCTTCTTTTCAGAATGCAATTTTGTCAAAAAAATTAGGTTTCCTCAAAACTTTATGTCGCAGTGTAATACTTTAGACTTTCAGACGCTTCTTTATAGATCAAACATCATTTCTCATGAATTTTTTATATCCTCTCAAAAATTCTGCCCCAGTCTTGCGACTCGAATGAGAAGCTCTTTTGATGAAGTTTTGAGATCCTCTAAAAAATTCTTCCCTAGTATTGCAAGTCAAAATAAAAGCTCTTTTGATAAATTTTTTGAGATCCTCTCAAAAATTCTGCCCAGTTGCATACTTAGGAGAAAATGATTTTTGATGGAATTTTGAGACCCTCTGAAAAATTCTGTCCAGTTACATAATCAGGGAAAATGTAAATTTTTATTAGGATAAGATCGAACTCCATAAGAACGCCTACGTATACTCTCATAAATGGAAATCAGATCTGACGTAGTTCCAAATTACAAAGTTAACAAACATGATTTGAGACAGTAAACAAAACATTCTAAAGCAACAATTGATATGATAGATTCTGACCAAACTTTATTGTCCATTTGCTAATATGGGTACTTTCCTTGTCAAAACATAATGGAGCCTAAATGTAGAAAACTTAAACTCAAACAGTATAAGCCTTTATTGAAAATTGCTTCAAATGACTTTCAACATGCTCACTATTGGGATTCCTTTGGCACAAAGTCTTTCAAATGTATGATTTTAGTATCAATCAATTTCTTAATTTTGTATTTCATATCACGATATTCTTCTATGGTATGTCCTTTCATCCCTGAATGATAAGCATAAACCTTAGAGTGTTCAATCCATCTTGCATGTGTATCCATAATTATTGCGTCAATAAGAGTAATGTGGCCATCAATCCTCAATTTTTCATAAAGTTGAGCTATGGATTTAGCCAAAGGAGTATAATATTTTATGGGCTTTTTTTATAACATTGAATTACCTTTTGTGGTCATGTTTTTGAGTGATGAACTTGACATTATAGATAAGATATGTAGGTTATTAATATGGAGGATGCGGTAGTTGACATGGAGGCCTTTTATATGGAGGTAGTTGATATGGTATGAGCGGTGTACAATACCAAGAGCTTTGATACAAAGGTGCTTCATATCGAGGAGGTTGTATGGTGGGATTTTTTTGGCGTGGTGCGCAATATGCATGTTTGGAGGGATATATATGATGTTGAAGTGGATATGGGTAATTTGGAAACTGAGTGTTCATGGAGGAATGTGGATAGAGCTTGGTTGATTTTGAGGATAGGAAGTAGGATGAGTTGGTGGAGGGTTGTTTTGGAAGGTAAACTGATTTGTGGCAGGCTGGTTATCCATGTTTTTCTTGTTATCGAAATCTAAAAAAAAAAATATGAAAATAAATTGCGTCCAATAGGATTTGAAGCTACACCAAAGATTTAGAAGATCTCTGTCTTATCCATTAGACAATGAACGCTTTTTATTTTGATTCTTTTCTTCGTATTTTAACTTTTTGTTTGAAAAAAAACCCAGAAAGAATTAGATGTGAAAGAATTTTTTGAATTGTATATTCAATGATGTACTAATACTAACAAATTAAATTTGATTTAATGAATAGATTCAAATATTTAGAATAAATAGATATATAGTGGATAGCGGGAATCGAACCCACATCGTTAGCTTGGAAGGCTAGGGGTTATAGTCGTCGCCGATTCATTATTTTTAACGTCTCTAATTCAAAACCAAACATGAAACTTTGGTTTCATTTGGCTCCTTTATGGAGATGCGTCAATTTATAGATCTAAGATGTGAACAAAATTAGATAAAAAAAGAATTCTACCCATAACATCTATGTCAGCTTTTGGTCTGAATACAGATAAAATGAATAGCTTTGTAGATGACCCTTCTAGAAGAGGGGGATTCTAACAACCTTTATAGTTATTTCGTTCTCTATTTCTACTTAATAGGATCTTGAGGAAAAGGATTTTGTTTCCACCGAGCTAAAAAAATATGTTGATGTCTCTAGTAAACCAAAGTCATCGTTTAATAGCTATTTTCCTTCACTTTATTCTTTACAAATAAAAACTTGAAGATTTAGTTACGATTACAAATAAACTTTCTATCTAAAGAGGGATCGATAGAAAGTAGTAATTTGGCCCATTCCCATATATCAACTATCTCCTCCTCTAATTCCCTTATCTTCTGCTTTAACCTTGAGATCAACTATTTCGAAAGATATTTTTCTTCAACAGTTTCAACCATTTTCGTAATAGCATTGTTATCTCCCATCTTTCTCTTTTCTTTGCGATTCAAACTAGGAGGAGAAAGAAGAGCGCCCTTTTATCGTGTGCGGTAAATCATAGTCTACAGATCAATCGTTGGGGAGGGGTAAACAAGAAATAAAAATCTAAAGAAAAACAAGTTAGAACATTGCATAAATTGAGATAATAAACACACTGTCTTTACAAAAAATAAACGTCCTAAAATGCAAGGAGCCTCGTTGAGCCAAAGGTAAGCCTAAGACGACAAATAAGTGATGCACAATGATTAATTGAAGTCATATTTGCCAATTTTGAGTTTAGAGTTAGAGCAAAATAAAGAAAAAAAATAAACTTTCATTTATTGATTAGAATTCAACTATTACATCATAATTAAAAATGAAAACTGGAAATAAACTAAAGGGAAAGGGGTAACATGGGGAAGTTATCCTAAAACTTTGAAATCTCGATGATATTGATCCCAAGAGCTTGGCGTCATTTTCTCTCTTATATATGGCGTGATTTCATATCCATAATTCCACAAATTACGTGCCCATATATTTTCTCTTTCATCAGTGAGCCTATAATACCCTTCTTCATTTAATTCTCTGCCATTAACCTCTTTCAAGATCCACATGCGGTATTCAGATGTAAAGAAGGATCGTCGTGCACCCATATCTATGGTCATCACCCTCTTCCATCTTTGATATATATGTTATGGACTCGTAGATTATTTGGTCCAAAATCATACTTATAGTGATCCATATTGTATTACAATGGTATCACTTGAACCTATCCAAACTGACGGAGAACTCGACGAGCTTTTCTCTAATGGACCCCATATAATAGACATTCAGTACATGTAACGACCAGAACCGTCGTTATTTAGGAAAGAAAAATGTTGAGGAAACATTGAGGCCACCATACCGCCAGAATGGGCCAGTTACCGCTAGGACGGCGGCGGCAGAGCTCGCGCCAGAGCGGGAATGTCGGGACAGAACTTAAATAACGTGAAGTCTTATTTTCACCTTTTTTTAAAACATCAAAAATAGGCGAGGAGTACCCAAGAAACCCTCAAAAAGCTGCCCTACGCTTGGGAAAGAAGGAGGAATAGATTTCTAGTGCAAGGACGATGATAGCTTATGAATTATTGGACAAATCCACCATCACGAGGTTCGAAAACAAGAAGTGGAGTCATAATTTCGTGCAGATATTTGGCGCCCAGATAGGCTAGGTTTATTAATTGAGTAGTTGTAAACCTTGATTCACTGCGTAATATACTGGTAATCAATGGTAGAATTCTTGTGTAGATGTTCGTGCACCTAAAAAGAGATGATTTTACGTATATTCCTAAGTGTTACATCAAACGTATACCGTAGGAGGAAGTCTTATTTTGTGAACTAGGGTTAGGTAATGGTTTGATTTCTTGTTTGTGTAATATATGTTGGTAATTGCTTCATTGTAATGCATATATGTATGTGAATGAAACATTGTTGATCAAACCTAATGAGATGAGTGTGAATGAATAAATGTATGCCATGAATCAACACTTGATTGTATGATTATGAGAATGTACATTGTGATTGTGATTGTGACTTTTTGAATGGATCGGGTGTTACGTTCCAAAATACTTACTTGGATCGGGTGCCACATTCCGGCGCATATATGGGATCGGGTGTCACGTCTGCCACACTAACTTGGATCGGGTACCACGTTCCGATACACTAACAGTTTGGGTGTGGGTTCCACGAGAGGACCATTGACTTGTCATATATGCATGTTTAAGTGATATTGAGAATGTGGAATTGTACATTACTCAGGAACTGTTGACTGAATCGTAACTCTGTATAACTGTATTAATGTGGTGTGCTTGTTGTTGGATATCTCATTAGTGAGTGAACTATGAATGGTTAGGGCAAATCGGGATGTGGTAGAGTAAGCGGAGACCAAAGGTCTAGGTGTTACTATGTCTCGCTTAGAGAGGTGGTCCGTGTTAGGAACTAATAAGTACATGGGGTGGTGACAGGTTGTAGGTTCTACTCTGGTTGGGAAATTGTATGGGAACAGTTATAAGCCTTGATAGAGTGAATTATGAAGTCAAGGATTGAGTGTTTGGTGGAATGAGTAAGGGTGTATCGTGAGGGTTGACCTGATTGGTAGTAGTTATTTTTGGAATTTCCTCTAAGGGATAGAATGATTAAGCATGATCAAGAGCGGAGCGAGTAAGGGGTAGAACCTCTAAGGCATTGGGAGTTATAAAGGTGGAGGAGTGAACGGTTTTAATGCATGTTTCTTACTAGTCGGTTCCTTATATTATGCGGTGGGCATCAGGTTGACCGATGATGCCTACCAGTACGTGTGGTTGTATTGATACTATTCTTGCTATGCCTTTTTGGGCTATAGTCTGGTTGCAGGATCAGTGATGTTTCATATGCGAAGATGAAGATAATCTTCAACAGTTTCTACCCCTCCTTCCGCATGGTTAGAGTTGCATCATTTATAAGTTTGTTATACATTGGCCTCTTAGTAGCTCTTGTACCTATTTAGACCAGATCCTTGGGGAAGTTAATTACTTTACAAGTTAACCTTGAGTCGTTACAACTCTTATTTTATAAAAACATTGCATAGATTTCTTTATTTCGTCAGTTTTCTTAATTTTCCGCACTTTTAAAATATTGGGGATTGAGGGTTCTCCTACTTAGATGTTAGAACAGGTTCCCGCACGGCTCGGTTGGTTGAGTCGTTACAATTGGTATCAAAGTCCAGGTTATTGGTCTCCCAGTACAAGAGCAAAATGTGGAATAAACTCTTGCGAATTGGTGTGTTCATGTCCACATCTAATCTTAAGGAATCTATGAAGCATTCTAGGAAGTTGTTCCACCTTTTCTCTCCTTTCGTGCGAGTTGTCACTTGTGATACGAGTTGAGTCTAATTGGTATCTCCCGATTTCAATTGGTATCTTGACAACATGAACCGTACGCCGTGGTCACGGTTGATGGAACACAAGTAAGGCAAATTGGAACTTAGAAGGTTTCAATTGGTATTTGACCCTAGGGACAATATAAATGCATGGATGATCAGTAATGGTCATCCATGGAGGGAAGTAATTAATAATTTGGACTTGTCTGTGGGTTCTTACTTTAAACTGTAAATGTGTTCATATTGTTGTTTTGAAGTAACTGTTGGTGTGAAAGATGCTTTACTCAAATGCTATGATATGATTATGTGCACAGTATTGGTTGTCTGAATTTTGATGTGTGCCATATTCAAGTCTAAATGTTCAAAACGGTGCAAGTGGTAACAACTTGAGTTTCGTGAACTTGTTGCTGGAAATAAAGGTTGTACTAAGTTCGGTGCAAGGGTCTAGATAAATTACGATGTGATTCATAAAATAAAATCTGGACGTGTGTGGCGACGACTATAACTGTGTGAGGTTCTGGGCATATTCGAAGGATGTGCGTGCTTTTGTTGTAGAATTAATGGGAGTAGGTTCGGGATCGTGAACCGTGAGAATTATTCGGGATAGACTTGGACCATCCTAGTGAAGGTAGTTATCCTAAATGCCTAATTATAGCCTGGGGATCAGTGGAAAGTTGTAGAAACAAGTAAGGATCATGGGGTCTCGTCATCCCAAAAACCTCGTTTTCATAGAATTCCAACACATTAGAGTCTATAAAGTACCCTAGAACCTAATTATTCAATCATTCTAGCAAAATAACCCCTAAATAGTGTCTGAATCCGAATTTTACACCCAAGAAACCTTTCAACTTCCCCTACCCATCTCTATATCGTTTGAACCATATTTTCACAAAATCCTTACGCCCAGAACGTTGTGAAGACGTTGGGGATGCAAGGAAAGTGTTCATGCTATGTTTCTCTAACAATATCAAGCAAACCATTTTCATTTTCGAAAAACTACCCCGAAGACCCCTTTCAATCAATTTTTTAACATCATGCAATCGTTGTTAAGTAAGTATTGAAGTACATAGCATGAGTAACGAGAACATTACCTTGATTTCAACGTTCGGAATGAAGTGGTTGAGAGAGTTTTAGGAGTTTTTAAAAGTGAAGAGGAGGAAATGGAGAAACCATTCCCCTTCCCCTTCCCCCGCCCTCTTTACTATTTCTGATCTCCCGCTACAATGAGAGATGCCTCACCACAGCGGCATCGCCTCAGCGAGGAGTCTGTCGCTCCAACGGGACCAGGTTGTGTAAATTAGGTGCGTTTCTTTTCATCGTGTGTTGTCTCTTTTCCCTAGCTGGTTCCTTCGAGTATAGAACCCTTCCGGGTTTAAGATTTATAAAATCTCCATCCTTCGTGTTTTCGTAGTGGTTCGATCCGCTAGTTTGGGAAGTACTCTGAAGAGATTTCGTGGTTATCCTTTCTCTAGTCGTTTGGGGAGGAACGAGGGATAAATTGGTATCTATTGTAATGAACCAAACCGTTATTATTTAGGAAAGGAAATTTTCAAGGGAAAACTGGGGCCACTATGATGCCACAGCGGGCTAGTTGCCGCTAGGATGGCGGCGCCAGAATGGCAGAGCTCATGCCAGAGCGGGACTGTCTGGACAGAACTTAAATAATGCGAAGTCTAATTTTCACCTTTTTTCTAAAACACCAAAAATAGGTGAGGAGTACCCCTATAAACCCTAAAAGAGATGCCCTAGGATTGGGAAAGAAGTAGGAAGACATTTATAGACCAATAACTTGCGAATTCTTGGACAAATCCACCGTCACGAGGTCCGGAAACAAGAAGTGGAGCCATAATTCTGTGCAGCTGCTTCGCGCCCAGATAGGTTAGGTTTATTAATTGAGTAGTTATAAACATGTGATTCACTGCGTAATATACTGGTAATCAATGGTAGAATTCATGTGTAGACGTTCATGCACCGAAAAAGAGATGATTTTATGTATATTCCTAAGTGTTACATCAAACGTATACCATAGGAGGAAGTCTTATTCGGTGAACTAAGGTTAGGTGATGGTTTGATTTCTTGTTTGTGTAATCTATGTTGGTAAGTGCTTCATTGTAATGCATATATGTATGTGAATGAAACATTGTTGATCAAACCTAATTATATGAGTGTGAATGAATAAATGTATGCCATTAATCAACACTTGATTGTATGATTATGAGAATGTACATTTTGATTGTGATTGTAGCTTGTTGAATGGATCGGGTGTTACGTTCCAACACACTAATTTGGAATGGGTGCCACGTTCCGGCGTATATATGGGATCAGGTGTCACGTCCGGCACACTAACTTGGATCGGGTACCACATTCTAGTACACTAACAGTTTGGGTAGGTTCAATGAGAGGACCATTGACTTGTCATATATGCGTGTTTAGGCGATATTGAGAATGTGGAATTGTACATTGCTTCTGGAACTGATGACTGAATCGTAACTTTGTATAACTGTATTAATGTGGTGTGCTTGTTGTTGGATATCTCGTTGTGAGTGAACTGTGAATGGTCAGGGCAAATTGGGATGTGGTAGAGTAAGTGGAGACCAAGGGTTTAGGTGTTACTATATGTCGCTTAGAGAGGTGGTCGGTGTCAGGAACTGCTAAGTACATGGGGTGGTGATAGGTTGTAGGTGTTACTCGTGTTGGGAAATTGTATGGGAACGGTTATAAGACTTGATAGAGTGAATTATGAAGTCAAGGGCTAAGTGGTTGGTGGAATGAGTAAGGGTGTGTCATGAGGGTTGATCGGATTGGTTGTAGTTATTTCTGGAATTTCCTCTAAGGTATAGAATGATTAAGCATGATCAAGAGCGGAGTGAGTAAGGGGTAGAACCTCTAAGGCATTGGCAATTATAAAGGTGGAGGAGTGAACGGTTTTAATACATGTTTCTTACTAGTCGATTCCTTATATTATGCGGTGGGCATCGGGTTGACCTATGATGCCTACCAATACGTGTGGTTGTACTGATACTATTCTTGCTATGCTTTTTTAGGCATAGTCTAGTTGCAGGATCAGTGATGCTTCATAGGCGAAGACGAAGATAATCTCCAACAGCTTCTACTCTTCCTTCCGCATGGTGAGAGCTACGTCATTTATAAGTTTGTTATACATTGTACTCTTAGTAGCTCTTGTACCTGTTTTAACCATATCCTTGGGGAAGTTAATTACTTTCATGTTAACCTTGAGTCGTTACAACTCTTATTTTATAAAAACACTGCATGAATTTCTTTATTCGTCAGTTTTCTTAATTTTTTGCGCTTTTAAAACGTTGGGGATTGAGGGTTCCCCTGCTTAGGTATTAGAGTAGGTGCCCGCACGGCCCGGTGGGTTGGGTCGTGACACTATAATACAAATATGTTTATAACACTATGGGCATACATAATGAAATTTATCTTTCTTCGTGACTAATACAATGCTTTTATACATCATACATTCGGGTTAATTCACACTTTAGTTCATACATTTTATTTAGAGCAAATACGTATATAGGTAAGACAAATATTTAGACAAACAAGTAAGAATTTTTCAAAAAAATCAAAAGAAAACTAAATAATTGTCAAAGTACATTAAAAAAAAATTATTGACATGTATAATTTGAATTAGGAAATATTTTTGAGTCATTTCTAACATGTTAGGGACTTTTTTATTTACGGAGAAGGGCCTGAAATGCCCCTCAATTATTTGAATTGGTACATTGATACGTCCAAACTTACACCTCAATTAAGAGGTATAAACGGTCGAAGTCAATTTATAGAACTCAGTGTGAGTTGAGGTCGATTCCACAGAGAATTTCTTTATAGAATGATTTCACTGTCACGTTTATTCAAATGTCGTTATTATTTCCTAAAGAAATAGTTATGGAATATAAAATGGGTTTAGCTCTAAAGCTTTAGTAACCAAGGTTGTTAACTAAGATCTAATTTAACAATTAACAGAATATCAATTCTAAAGTTGTTTCGATAATTAAATCAAACTAGGATTGTGTTCCCCATAACGTTGCATCTAATGTTCTTCCGTAGTTGAGTTTTAGGGAATTTATCTCTACAAAAATTAGGCGAGCTAAATATATCTGATACTTCTCAATCTAATCAAATAATTTTCACTCAAGTCCTCTCGGTACCAGAGTGTTATAAGTTTTACCCTCGCTTACAATAGTGTTAAAGTTCTTTTCTCTCGAACTTGAACTTTGACTTCATTTCTTCCGATTAATTTAGATTTTTCCTAACTATTATTTTTCTCTCGAACAAATGACAGATACATGCTCACTCTAATGTGTGCACTCATTAGAATACATGAATAACGAAAGCTAAATCATAATTTGCAAATATAAATCGCCTTTCACTCGTTTTATGAAATTACACTTATATTTACGTCATAGATCCCACAATCCCAGTTGTGGTATTTAGCCACTCATGATTCCACGTAAACATACAGAAGTATATAAGGAAAACATGATAAGAAAATACTTACGAAAATAAGCAAATCGATAAGAACTTTGATAATTCAAGAACCAAAAATCCAACTTTCCAACTTGATTCGATGTTAATGTCGAAAACCAAAAGCTAAAATAATTCAAAACTTCGTTCTTCGTTCCAAATAAGACGAGATAAAAACTAAAAATGACCTAATTAATTCAAATAAATTGTTTTAAAAAGATTCCTACTCGAAGTAGGACTGAACTGTCAGGAACTTCACGGACAATCTGACGATCTGTCAAGGGCTTCACGGTCCATGAAGCCCTTCGTGGCCTTTACTTGGAATGTCTGAAACTTGGATCTTCAAAGCCAACATGTTGGATGGGTACCACGGACACCTCCACGAACCGTCATAGGGACTGCGGTCCGTTTGGGTGTCTGTGGTCCTTACTTGCTCACTTCCCATTCTAGCTCCTCGAGGCCTAAGCACTGGTTCAACTTCACGGTCATAATCGCGGACTGTTGTGAGGACCACGGTCCTTGAGGTCGTCTGTGGTCTTTACTTGGCCCACTCCTATTTCAACTTCTCCAAGCTTTCTTATTGGAAATGCATCACGCTTGGCACCACGATTCGTAACAAGGACCACGACCTGTGTAGGTGCTCGTGGTCTTCACTTGATCAGACTCATCTTCTGCTTCTTTTTACATTTTTCCCACATAGGTAAGAATATGTCTACACATTCAACAAACACATCAAAGCTTACAAAAATACACTCGATTATAGTATTAATCCTCAGTTTTGAGCATCAAATGTGTCAATATTTCACGGCACATCAACACCCTCAATTTAGAACCATTACTTGTCCTCAAGTGATGAGAAAACAAATAGTACATTTAGTCCTCAAATCATTCGAACACTTTTGAACGTATGCAGCAGCCATCTCAAACATAATTTGTATCCAAAACCATCAATCTAACATGTAAGGATCAATATATGACAGTCAACCATGCGTATGCCTGCGTACTATCAGCTAACACAATCTACTATCAAATGCAATCACTGTGTCCTCACACCAAAGAAGTCCCTCACTCATGATAATTGGGACTCAGTTCTACGCTCGCACTCTCAAAGAACTTCTAACACTAATAACAAAAGACCATAGGCTTGCCCTTGTTTTCTACGCTCTACTTTTCAAACACCCGGAACAGGATCACTGTAGGACTTTATCGGCTTGTAACATAGGCTCAGGCTAGGGATGGATATTTGGGTTTGTGAGTGACTAGTCCCTTGGTTCTCCAAAGTTTGTTTGCACATAACCCTTTATGAGCGATTCCCTCTTTTTTATTCATTTTAGTACATCCCAACAACTATTATTTTCTTTTTCTTTTTTTTTTTTTTTTATGCTTTCAATTAACTGGTTGAACCTTCTTTTTCACTTCTTCTTTCTGCTCGGGTTGCAATCACCCTTAACTTAGGATTTTGGCCTGAGTTGTGACATCATATATTTGGAGACCCAAGGATATGATATTTAATGGGTAAGAACAAAAACTGATTTTCAGACTCAAATCAGGTTCAAGTGGTAAGCTTTTTATTTTGTTGTTTTATTTTTGGCTTTTTAATGGCTTAGCAAAAATGGCCTACTGATCTTTTCCTATACGGTTATTCTCAGATTTAACCAAGACTACTCGGGCAAGTTCTAGTTTTTGCTCCTAGCGTTCGACTTCAAGCAAACCTCACACACACATAACACATGACTACATTCTCCAATTTCTTGGTTCACTAATTTATTTCCAGATTAGCAATGTTCAACACGTGAGTACCTAAGATGTCATCTAAAGAGCCTAACAGTCAAATATCATATTAAGGCTATCATGTCAAACATAACTAGTTGTTGCACAACTCAACACCAAAAACTTCACAATTATCTCCAAAACAAAAACACAGCGATCACAGACAAACATAGAGTCAACCTCCATTCATTCTAACAACTAAAATGGCAGGTTTCTCACCACCCCCTCCTCAAATAAAAGGACTTTTCCCTCAAATTTAATAAAGAAAAACAAAACAGGGCATTGATGAGGGGTCATACCTACGGTGCTCTAGGTGTCGGTAGCTAGATCGGTGTTGGCACCCTTATCAATGGGTGCATCTTCAGAGCCCAGCTCTGGATCATGCTGACTACCACTGACTGGAACAGGTGCTCCGCTACCAGAACCGCCGGCTAACACCGCATCTCGCTGTTGTTGCGCAAGTGCTTCTGCCACTCTTGCCGATCTTCTTGCAGCCCTGCGAACTTTCTTTTATTGTCTTTTTTCCTCCTTGGATAGGTCAGCAGGTAGCTCCTCATCAGACTCTCCAGCTTTGTGTTTTCTCTTGTCGGACTTGCTCTTGGGTAGTTCACTCCAGAAATCATCAAGTGATTGAGTAGAGGGTGCCTGACTGAGCAATTGCATCAAGGACTTTGGCATGACCGGAGTGGGCATCTATACTGGATTTTCAGATAGTTTAGTAACTTGAGCTCGCATCTCAGCTAATTGTGTCTAGAAATCTTCAATGTTGACTGAGCCAACAGCCTGCAATCGATCCTAGACAAGGATCTCCAAACCATCCATCCTGTCTTTTAAAACAGCCAGCTTCTTCCGCATCTCATCTTTTATCTTCTTGTCCGCAGCTAACACATCTCGCTCTATTAGCTGGGGCATCCGGTGTACAATTTGGTTGAATAAGGTCCTGGTCTGGCGCTGATCTGGAACCAAATTCTCAATGAATAACATAGGAATAGTGAAAAAGGTACCTGGAGCCTCTAAGGCTGAAACTGGTGGTGGTGGTGCCTCTGTAGATAGTTGTGATGACTCCTCCTGCTATGGCCCTCTATCCACATGTGTAATGTCAATTGGTACGTGAGAAGCAACTATCAAAGAACCCATAGCTCCAGTTTTCGCACCAAAGAAATGGTTAGCGACATCTTTGATTTTAGACGCCTGGGTGAGTCTTAATGCCTCACCCCATCTGTCAACTAACCTATTTCGGGGAATGTTTGCTTGTCGACAGAATTTCCTATCATACAGGGAAATGGAAGTCCGACTCTCTCATTTAGTGCCCTGTCTCTCATCTCGGTCGATATGATCCGCCCTACATTTACCAGGTAACCATCCATGAGGCACGCTACCAAAGAAGCCCGTGAGGGAGACAAGGTATTATCATTACCTGTAGGTCTCAATTGTGCATAGACATCAGCCCACCAAACCTTGGATGGAAAAGACAGTGAAGCTTTAGTAATCAGTATTGGCGTTCCTGTAACCTAATCTGCATTCTCCCCATCTACTGCAATTTGCTTCACAATCATGCACAAGACCCGCTCTTAAGAACTCTGAACCTCTATCTCAGTATCACTGGTGACCGCATGATGTTTTCCTTCAAAAAGGCCAACCAAAGTTGGTGTTGTGTATTCCGGGCCATGCAACATCTTGTTGATAGTAGCCTCGGAGATATCTATCAATTTTCCCCAAACCATAATTGGGTTGAGTGGACCCCAGGTACTAGCAATGTCTTTCTGCCCCCGTATAGTTGTCTCTGTTTTTGCAGCAAAGTTCATCAGTATGGCTGCATAAGACGAATAAAATTCTCTGGTCAGGTGGCTAGAATATTCTCCAGGTGTGTTGTTCATCCAGTCAAACTGATGCAACTGAAATATTCGATAAATGTCGGGGAACGCTTTGATATCAGCCACCATCACTTTGGTCAGGCATGATTGGTCTATTCTTGAAGCTGCCAGACTTGGTCACAATTCCATTATTAAAGAACTCTTCGGACCTATTCACAATCCACATAGACCGAAAACAGTCAATCAACTGTTGTCTCGCTGCAAGGTCATGTTCATGGATATGAACATATTGAACCATGGTATCATCGGTGATAATCTCTTCATCCCCTTCTACATCACATGTCTTTTCCTGTGCCCCACTCTTAGCTTCTGTATCTACTAAAGGTGGAGGGGTGGTTGCATCCTCCTAAGAGCCGCTTGCAGACTCTAAACTACCTCCTAAGCCATTATCAGATTGGCTACCTGATTCCTCACTGCTACCAGAATGACTACCTTTCTCTTCAGCTAGGAAAGAGTGTTTTGGAGAATTGCCCTCTGTTTCTGGGATCTGGTAGTTCTAGGTGATTGCTCCTCAATGGTGGTATTTATCTGCACCTCAGAACTACTAGACTCTGAAGCATTACCACCTTCTGATTGAGAAACAGTCGGTGAGGAAGGTGGAGATGTGTTCTTTCTTTGCGAAGCCATAGTACTTGAGAAACACAAAAACCATTAGTACGCAAAACAGTGAAATAACATAGTATCGGGTACTCAGACTTCCCCTGTGTACTTACAACGTGACGCCTTGCCTTAGGAATGTCGTCACCCAATCTATCATTGGGTAGGGCCACAGAATCAAAATACAAAATAGAAATAAAAGTATAGAACCTTTATTTTATTTTTTTATTTTTTATTTTTTATATGGAAGCTCACTCGGGCCATGGTGATTATACCACGGTCTATGAAACCTCTCGTGGACTTAAGACAGAATCAGTGTGCAACAGGGTTTGAACCAAGTAGTGTTCACGGACAGTTGCACGGCCCGTGGAGTAAACCACGGTCCGTGATAATTCTCGTGACATATGCAATGGGTGTATGGAATGCCTAAGTTTGGTCCACAAGTGGTTTCACGGCTCGTGGTGGCTTCCACGGTTCGTGAAGCCTATCGTGGTCTTACACTTGGCCATTCATTCAGTCATTGTATCCCCCAACTTCACTATAGGACAGATTTACAGCACCAAACACCTATTTTTAGCACAAGATCACAACGTGACTACTAATTTCATTAATATTCATCAAACAAAATGCAAACAAATGTAATACTCATCCAACAAACACATACCCACACATCAACATTGTTTCTACCCAAATTCAACCACCCCACATGAGATCACAACCCATTTAGACAACACTCACAACAATTTCACATCAACAAAGATCGTTCATCACATGATCATGCTAAATTCGACTAAATCAAAGTAATTCTAACTTGTTTTAAACAAGATCAAACTTATAACAAGTTATAAAAGAACTTACTTGAAAATAGAGTAATTTTTGGCCCAAAAAGAGAGAAGATGAACTTTGACTTGAATATCTTAATCCTTAGAACTAGGGTTACAAAATCCTTGATGAAATTTGAACTTATAGGTGGTGCAAAACCTTTTTATGTGTTTGATAACCGTTATGGAATAGGGAATGGAAAAAAAAGCCGACCTTTGGCGCTTTAGGGACCTAAAATACATTTCTTTCAAGTTTGGTTTGAGCGCGGGTCGGGTACTGGTACTGCTGGGTTGCAGACGACAGACCGTAAAGTTTCTCGTGAAGGGCATCACGGTCCGTATACACGTCTGTGAACATGACTTAAAGACCAAGTACTTACCTGAGGTTCACGAGAGGCTAGACGGGCCGTACAAAGCTTGACGAACCGTGAACCCTTTCGTGAACCAAATTATTGTCAGTTCCAGTGGCCTCATTTTGCTGCTACTGAGGATGAAGGGCCGTGAAGTTACCCGTGAAGGGCACCACAACTCATGGGACTGCTCGTGAAGAGATTTTTGTACCTAGTTTTGTAATTTTTAGTCCAAGTCCTTCCTGCACACATCAACACACAATGACTCTATACAAACAAAGAAAAATGAGAAAAAGTAAACCACCTATTACAATTATAGTCTTGGGTTGGCTCCCAAGCAGCGCACAATTTAACGTCGCGGCGCTACACATGTTACTTGATTACTCAGACTTCATCAAGCTTGCATTCCTCCACTATTTTCACTTCTTCAGGGACACCCAAGTATGCCTTAATTAGCTAGCCATTTGCCTTGAACCTCTCATCCTTGTCATTTTCAAGATCAATAGAACCCAACTGGAACACCTGAGTCACCTTAAAGTCCCAAACCATTTGGATCTTAGCTTCCCAGAATAGATGAAGTCTAGAGTTGAAGAGCAACACTAAGTCACTAGGAGTGAAGGTTCTTTTCTCGATGTGCTTGTCATAATACTGCTTCATCATTTCCTTGTAAAGTGCAGACCTCTCATACGCTATCAACCAGAACTCATCCATATCATTGATTTGATCCAGTCTCAGGTTTGCAGTTTCACTCCAACTAAGGTGCAGCTTCTTCAAAGCCAGAGTGCCTTATGCTCAAGATCAACTGGCAAATGACATGCCTTTCCAAACACCAGTTGATATGGATACATACCAATAGGCATCTTGAAAGCTGTTTGATATGCCCATAGGGCATCATCTAACTTCCGTGCCAAATCTGTCCTGTTGGCGTTCACTATTTTTCCAGAATCGTGTTTATTTCCCTATTGGATACCTCCATTTGGCCACTAGTCTGCGGGTGATAAGGTGTTGCCACCTTGTGCTTTTTAACCCCATATTTGGCTAAAAGAGTACTGAAAACCTTGTTACAGAAATTAGAACCTTCATCACTGATAATGGCCCTGGGTGTGCCAAACCTTGAGAAGATATTCTATTTCAAAAAGACAGCAACACGTTTGCCATCATTCTCAGGCAGAGCAACTGCCTCAACCCATTTGGACACATAGTCCACTGCCAACAATATATACTTCTGCCCATAGGAGCTCACAAATGGGCCCATGAAATCAACTCCCCACACGTCAAATAGCAATACCTCCAGAATAGGTGTCACGGGTAACTCGTGGCACCGAGAGATGGCTCCTTATCGCTGGCACACATCACAACTCCTTATTATATCCATCGTATCCTGATGAATTGTAGGCCAATAGTACCCACACTGAAGTACGTTACGGGCTGTCCGAGCGCCTCCATGATAACCACCCACTGGAGAGGAGTGACAGGCCTCCAGAATGTGCAACATCTCAGCTTCAAGGATGCATCGCCTATTGATATTATCAGCAGTACCCTGTACAAATAGGGTTCATCCTAAAAATACTTACCCACATCATGCATGAACCTCTTCCTTTGGTGAAATGTCAACCCCTTGGGCATCAAGTCACTAACAAGGAAGTTAGAAAAAATCAGCAAACCAATGAATAAGATCAAGAATTATGGCTAATACCTGCTCATCCGGGAACGTATCATTAATTTTGAGCTCAAGTTCCTCTTTCTTTTCAGCCTCCAACCTAGACAGGTGATCAACCACCTGGTTTTCACAACCTTTCTTATCCTTAACCTCAAAATCAAACTCTTGAAGCAACAAAACCCATCTTATCAACCTGGGCTTGGCATCTTTCTTTGCCATGAGGTACCTCAGAGCTGCATGATCTATGTGGACTATCACTCTAGTACCCAACAAGTAAGCTTTGAATTTAAGCATATATCACAACCAGTAATTCATATTCAGTGATTATGTAGTTCCGCTGCGCTCCATTTAGTGACTTGCTAGCATAATAAAACGGATGGAACATCTTGTTGCACTTCTATCCCAACACAACTCCAAGGGCAGTACCACTAGTATTGCACATTAATGGTTCAGCCCAATTTGGGCCAATGATCACTGAGGGAGAAATCAGCTTCTCCGTTAGGCATTCAAAGGCTCTTAGACATGTCTCATCAAAAGCAAATTTCACCTCATTCTCCAAAAGCTTGTACAAGGGGTGTGCAATTTTCGAGAAGTCCTTGATGAAATGCCTATAAAATCTAGCATGTCCTATAAAGCTTGGACCACCCTTCACGTATATAGGTGGAGGAAACTTTTCAATCACTTCAATTTTATCTTTGTCGACCTCTAACCCCTTTTGTGACACCTTGTGTCCAAGGACTATCCCTTCTTTGACCATGAAATGGCACTTCTCCCAATTCAGCACTAGATTGGCTTCCTCACATCTCTGTAAATCCCTACTAAGATTGAGCAAACAGTCATCAAAAGTATCACCTACTACTGAAAAGTCATCCATGAACACCTCTAGAGTGTTGTCCACCATGTCCAAGAAGATAGACATCATGCACCTTTGGAAAGTTGTTGGTGCATTACATAGTTCAAATGGCATGCGTTTGAGGACATGTAAAAGCGGTCTTTTCCTGATCTTCAGGAAAAAATGATATTTGGTTGTAGCCAGAGTATCCATCTAGGAAATAGTACCACCCTTTTCCAGCCAACCTATCAAACATCTGATCCATGAATGGCATGGGGAAGTGATCCTTCAAGGTCCACTTGTTTAGCTTTCTGTAGTCCATGCGCACTCTCCATCTAGTGACTAGTCTCTGTGGGATCAACTCATTCTTCGCATTTTCCACTATTGTCATACAACCCTTTTTGGGCACACATTGCATTGGGTTGACCCAATGACTGTCAGAAATGGGGTACAGAACCCCAGCATCTAACCACATGATGATCTCCTTCTTGACCACCTATTACATTGGTGAATTTAACCTCCTCTGGTGCTCAATGCTTGGGCTGCAGTCCTACTCAAGTTGGATCTTTTAGGTGCATATACTCGGAGGTATCCCAATGATATCAGCAATGGTCCACCCAATTTCCCTTTTATACTTTATCAACACTTTGATCACAGCTTGAACCTGTTCATTATTCAAATCTGAGCCAAGATCACATGGAAAGTGTTGTTAGTGCCCACAAATACATACCTCAGGTAACTGGGTTCTTGTTTCAGTTCCAGCATAGGCGGCTCTTCAATGGATGGTTTTTCTGGAGGACTTGGCCTATTTTCAGATCCAGGTCCAGTTTATTTGGAGCATAAGAGTGTGCTCCCATGCCCCATAAGGCATTTACGATCTCCACATAGTTAGTTCGGAAATCCGCTTCAAAGTTCATCAGCACGGATGCTAATGTTTCAACAGCCAACCTCTCCTCAATGGTTTCTCCCGCCTCTTCTGCATCAAAGGCTTCTATCGCAGACACCACATTCATGTAATGTTGTTGTTTCATTGACCTGCAAATTTTAAACTTTAACTCTTCCTTTTTGAGTCTGAATTTCAGCTCTCCACTCTCAACATCTACCAATGCTCGTCCCCTGGCCAGAAATGGTGTTTCCAAAATTATGGGAACCTCAAAATCCACTTTGCAATCCAAGATCACGAAGTCAGAAAGATGAAAGTGTCCACCTTCACAAGAACATCACATAAGATGCCTACAGGTCGCTTCACTGACCTATCTGCCATCATTAACCTCATTGTTGTGGGTTTTGGAACTCCCAACCCAGTTGCTTGTATATGGCCAACGAAATCAAGTTGATACTAGCTCCTAAGTCATACAAGGCCTTTGCAAATACGATTGATCTGATGGTGCACGGTATGGTGAATGCACCTGGATCCTCCTTCTTCTGTATCAGAGATCTGGTAGCAATAGTACTGTAGTGATGAACATTGTCAGTAAAATCAATACTTACAACTCTTTTCTTCTTGACCAAGTCCTTCATGAACTTGGCATATCTTGGCATCTTCTCTAGATCTTCCACCAATGGTATGCTCACTGATAACTGTCTCAGAATGATGATGAACTTAGCAAATTTCCCATCGTCGACTTTCTTTTTAAGCCTTTGAGGGAAATGAGGAGGTGGTGTTTGTATTTGTTGTAGAGGCATAGTTCCATCAACCCCTTTTTCTTTTTCTCCTACTGGTTTCACTATTGGTTGAGCATCCTCCAAGTCATCTACCTATTCAGCTTCAGTCTCCTCTCTTCTAGTTTGTTGCACCGCCTGTTCATGCTCAGTACCTGCAGAAATTGGGTCATTCAGAATCTTACCACTTCGGGTGGCAATAACCATGCAATTCTCATCCTTCTTAGGATTTTGAATAGTATCACTAGGCAATGACCCATTCTTCCTCTGGTTTACGATGCTGAAAGTTACCCCAACTACTGCTTTATTTGCTTGATGGAGGTGGTGTGAGAGTTTACCAGTTGACTCATACTGGAGAAATCACCTTTCATCTCCTTTACCCATGCATCAATTGACTCAACTTTTTGGAGCACCTTGGCCAACATGTCTTCCAACTTAGACCCGCTGGAACTACCAGTGCGCGGTCTCTATTACCTAAGGGCGCATACACACCACTGCTATCATTTCTATACCCATGTCTGTTTTGCCAGTTTCCCTGCTTTTTGTTTATTGGCCTGTCATACTGTCCTTCTTTAGAGTACTTCCGACCTGTGTTTCCAGAATTGTAACCTTGGTTTCCTGAGTTATAATCCCGAAAACCTCCTTGGTTGCCCAAGTATTTAGCCTCCTCATCTAGATCGATGCCCTGATCTTCATACCTGTTTGGAGGTCCTACAACATTTACCTTTTTAGAACTTGAGACAATATGCTTCTTGACTAGATCTATCTGGGTCCTCATATGCGCCAGGTACTAATCCCTTTCTTCTTCTCTTTTCTTTGTTCAGCTGAAAGTTCAAAAGTGAACCCAAGATCTGCTACTTCTACATCCCTGGTGTACCATGCTCTATTATTCTTAGACATCTCATTCATCAGTTGCATGCTCTCTGAGAATGGCTTCTTCATGAATGATCCTCCACACACTGCATCAACAACAGGTTTAGTATCATAATTTAAAGATCTTTAGAAAGCCTATTAAAGATATCCCTCAGTGAGACCATGGGTTGGACACTTCTTCATCTTTTGGCTGAATCTCTACCAGGTGTCATGCATCGCTTCTCCTGGTAACTGTTTCTGTGCACTTATCTCATCCTTTATCTGCAGCTCTTTTGATTCAGGAAAGAATCGTTCCAGGAAAGCCTCCTTCAACTCAGTCCAAGTCCTGATTGAGTCATCTGGCATCTCATTTAACCAATTGGTTGCCTCTCCAGTAAGAGACAATGGGAACAAACCTTAATCTCATTGATGTTTGGCTAACTCCAGGAATTTCTTGCGATTTGCATATCACCACAAAGTTCATCAAATATTGATTCGCATCATCACCAGTTGCACCCCTGAACATACCTTTCAGATTCAGCAGTTAAATCATAGTGCTGGTGATTGTAAATTTCACACCTGGAGGTAGTACAGGTAACACTATCGTTCATGTGGCTCTAGCTCTATCTAAGTCTAAGTCATTCTCTTCGTACATCAGGTGAGCTGAATACTTTGCTCGACCTCTTGGAGCTAGTGGTTGGCAGTGGGAAGGAGCTATTTCTTCTACTCCTAGTTGCTCATCCACCACCCTAGGCGGGTTATTCACAGCATTCTGCTGAGCATTTCTTGTAGTAGTCTCAGCTTCAAGTCCCAATTGTTGTCGTTGTGCCTCAAGTTCCTATGCGTTCACCATTTTGCGCATAGTTTTTCAAAGTTCCGGATCGTAAGGAATCAATGGGGCTCCCTTACTTATGGTATTTGGCATACACGTCGAACTTACCTGTAAGAGACACAGACAAAGAACAAGACGTAAAATTAGGAAATATAACTATGCTTTGAATAAAAGCTAGTAAAACACTTCTGAATTGAAATTACCCGGCAGCGAACTTGAACTTTGACTCCATTTCTTTCGGTTAATTTAAATTTTTCCTAATTATCATTTTTATCTCGAACAAATGACAGATACAAGCTCACTCTAATGCGTGCACTAATTAGAATACATGAATAACGAAAGCTAAATCATAATTTGTAAATATAAATCGCCTTTCACTCATTTTATGAAATTACACTTAGATTTACTTCATAGATCCCACAATCCCAATTGTGGCATTTAGCAATTCACGATTTCACGTAAACATACAGAAGTATATAAGCAAAACATGACAAAAAATACTTACGAAAATAAGCAAATCGATAAACACTTTGATAATTCAAAAACCAGAAATCCAACTTTCAAACTTGATTCGATGTTAATGTCAAAAACCAAAAGCTAAGAATAATTCAAAACTTTGTTCTTCGTTCCAGATAAGACAAGATAAAAACTAAAAACGCCCTAATTAATTAAAATAAAGTTTTTTCAAAAGAGTCCTACTCGAAGTAGGACTGAACTATCGGGCACTTCACAGACAATCTGACAATCCGTCAAGGGCTTCACAGTCCGTGAAGCCCTTTCTTTACTTGGCATGTCTGAAACTTGGATATTCAAAGCTAACATGTTGGATGGATACCACGGACAACACCACAGACTGTCATAGGGACCACGGTTTGTTTGGGTGTCTGTGGTCCTTACTTGCTCACTTCCCATTCTAGCTCCTCGAGGTCTAAGCACTGGTTCAATTTTACGGTCATAATCACGGACCGTTGTAAGGACCATAGGCCGTGAGGTCTACCGTGGTCTTTACTTAACCTACTCCAATTTCAACTTTTCCAACATTTCTTACTGGAAATGCATCACGCTTGGCACCACGATTCGTAACAAGGACCACGACCCGTCTAGGTGCTCGTGGTCTTCACTTGATCAGACTCATCTTCTGCTTCTTTTTCCAATTTTCCCACACAAGCAAGAATATGTCTACACATTCAACAAACACATCAAAGATTACAAAAATACACTCGATTATAGTATTAATCCTCAGTTTTGAGCAACAAATATGCCAATATTTCACGGCACATCATACATAATTACCCTTCATCCACCTTTCGAGCTCAAAATACTCATGACGTCAACCTTTTGTCTCAAAAATACCCTCGATATTAATCCTTTGGTTCATATTTGCCCTTATTTTTAACAACTCCCCTAAACTAAAATGGGTACTTAGTTTGGGTTGTATTATGGGATGATACTCATGCATTGAACAAGTATGCTTTTAGGTTACTTGAGAGTAGTTCTATTATGGTATAGATGACTAAGAGTCAAAGAATGCTTATGTTGGAGACTTTGCTTATTATTATGATATTGTCTCTTATGATTATAGTTTATGTTTCATGAAGTATTTCATATGATTATGGATTATATCTTATATTGACTAACCATTGTCTTATGCTCTTATGATTATGCTAGCTAACATATTTAGTACATTTTGTACTAACGCATACTTTGCCTACATTCTCATCAAATGTAGGGTTTAGAGATTGAGTTATATTCTTAGAGATGGGTTTCTAAGGAGCTAAGGAGTTGAAGATCTTAGTGAGTCCTCATAGCTTTGAGGACAAAATCCACCATTTCATTTATGTCTTTATTTCATGTTTTTGAGACTATTGTATGGGTTGTGCCCCAAGAGTTTTATTCTAAAGTTGTATTAGATGGTTTGAGACAAAGTATAGAAAGACTTCCGCTTGCTTTTATGGAAAGGACTTCGATTGTAAAAAGTTTTAAATTTTACATACTTTTCTATTATCTTATGTTCATGATATGCTAAGGGCTTGTATGAGATCCCTTCGGGGTCAAGTACGCTATGTTACTTCTAGGGTATATCCCTGGGTCGTAACAAACTTGGTTATTAGAGCACAAGGTTTAGAATGGTTCTAGGACTGTCTCAAACCCCATCTAGTAAAGTATTGTTCATAAATGTGAAGCGCGCCACATTTATGAATGTGAGGCTATTGTATGCTTAGGAAATCTCACTTCTTCATTCTCTAAGTCGTGCCATAGAGTTTAACTCTATAGTGTCTCTCTCATATTCCTTTATCCGATGGTCTTTAGGATATGACCATATGAAGTGCATATGCTACAAGGAACGAGAGAGAAAAGGTTGGTTGTGATGCCAATTATGGCTATGTGACTTGATAGATTTGAGATGATAGATTGTGATGTTGTCTTTAGTAAGAATGGGTTGTATTATGGTTATGTGCATTTGATGGTAGAACCCGACTTAGTCATGCTGAGTTTTGGAGGTATATTGATAAATTTGATGAATAAGGTGTTTGAGTAATACCTAGAAGGGTTGAGTGAATAGACTCCTCTAAGAAGAGTAGAAGTGTAGTTCACCTTGGTTTAGAATCATTTTGGGTGATGGGTGAAAAAGCTTAATGATGACTTGTTCCAACCTTGGAGTTGGAAGAAATGAGGCGTAGAAGAGTCCCTATAGAATTACTCCCAAGGGGGAGATGATGTGCTTAATTAGCAAGGCCGTAGAGTGTTCTTGATGTCCATGATTTAGGTTAACTAGAAATTCTCACCATGAGAGGTGTAGTGAGTATGAGAAGTTTAGTCCCGGCACGTTAAGAAATAGAAGAACAAGGAAGTTGTTCCATAAAGTGTTAAGGAGTGATCTTTTAGTAAGGGTTTAGTTAAGGGTGCTACTTGGGAGGCCTAGGGCCAATGAGAGGTCCCGATATCCTCATTCTTTTTCCTTGTATTCCTCCTTTAGCATTTAAGATCTTGAGATGAGAAGTTCCTCTTGATTTGCTTTTATGTGAAGTCATGTGTGATCTGTATGTTTCCATGATTTCCTTATGTAGTGCATGTTCATAAAGCTTGTGATTTAAAAGAAAATGAGTTTGCATTGTTTTTCCTCATGTTGTAGTGCATTTGAGTAGAATTGCATATAGACTTCATGAGATAAATTAATGAGCATGCCTTAGTTTGGAGTTAAAAGATTCCTCCTTGAATAAATGCTTTTTGAGAATTAATTGCATTTAGGCTCCATGAGTGTGTATTGAGCATGTTTTAACAAGGAGATGTTAGTTCCTCCTTGAAAATGAGTAGATATAGATATTCATGAATTTTGGGTTGGTAGAAGTAGTTCATACTCCCTTGTGTTGCATTGAATATGTTTAGCTTGGAATTGAAGTTTTCTTCCTTGGTTGTGTGCCTTTAGATGTAGTGCATGCATGATGGGGTGCTAATCTAGAATTGTGACTTTAAGAAGTGCTTAGAATCTTCATTCTAGGATGAATGATCCCAAGGGGGAGATATTGTTATACCCAGAAACTAGTAAGTTGAACTAGAGAGTTATACAGCTTTTCGTAAGAGTTTAGAGTTTGATGTGAGGGATAGAATTTTAAAATGACTTCCCGAACTTAGAATGATGGTTTTAGGGGTTGAACGTTAAGGAACGACTCCCCAAGGACCAACCAAAGGGATCCTTGAGGAGGACCACCAAACAATCCCTAAATCTGCCAATTTGGGGGAGCTACGGATGGCACCTATGGGGCGTAGGTCCATCCACGCTCCGTAGCTTGATCTCTTGGGTCAAGGCCTGAGTTTTCCTGCAACATTTAGCTCCAGTACCTCACCTACAAAGGTGCAGTACGGTCCGTGGGTGGGGGTTTCGTGAGTTAAGTCATATTTTAAGTTTTAGTTTTTAAGTTAGGGGCATAGGGGTTAATTAGTAATTAGTTAAGGGTTAATGGAGGCTTATTAAACCACCTATATAAGTGTAATAGACCCCTAAAATAAGTCAATTAGTTCATTTTTGCAAGACCCTAAATTATCTCTAAATAATTTTCTCTCTAGAAGTGAAAAAGAAGAAGAAGAAGAAGAAGAAGAAGAAGCATAAGGAGAAGGAGAAGGAGAAGGAGAAAGAGTAGGAGCAGGAGGAGGATAAGGAGGAGGAGAAGGAGAAGAAGAAGAAGTAGGAGAAGGAGAAGAAGAAGAAGAAGAAGAAGAAGAAGAAGAAGAAGAAGAAGAAGAAGCAGAAGCAGAAGAGAAGGAGAGGAGAAGGAAGAGGGGAAGATTTTCCTCCATTGTTTCAAGCTTGGTTAAGGCTTTGAATTGAGGTATGTTATCTTAATCATCTATGGGTTATTCCACCCATAGAGCCCCATAGGTTTTCCCCCAATTGTGAAGTCAAAACCCAACTCTAGTTAGGGTTTCTTCCTACATTGTGGGTAGAGTTTAGGTTTGATTCCAATCTAGTGGATAATACCTAATTATGAATGAATTAGCATTTATTTATGATATTATGATGAATTTATGTGATTTCTATGGTTAATCCTAGTCTAATTGATGAATTTGATATTGTGTGGGTTTTTGCCATGAAAGGGTGAAATTGAAGAATTAGAATTGATCTTCTAAAACCAATGTCATGTGTAGTAATTGTGCAAGATTAGGAACATATAATCATGAATTGCACTAGACTTTATTGAATAGGAAGGATCATGCCTAGTAAAGTTGATATTGAACCCTTATGATCAATTATAACTAGAATCACCTAGTAATGAAGAATGTGATTGAAATACATTGAAATCTAGGTATGAATGAAGGTAGTATGAAGTAAAGCTTGAGTGTAGGACTTGTAGTCATGAATGTTGATCACTAGGGTTTTGAGAGTAAAGTCAATGTGATGAAGTAGATTTGTTAAGGCTTTGAGAGTAATGTCTAGATGTGAATAGAAGGCTAATGAATAGAAGTCTGATGAAAGACCCTTATCTACCTAATTCACCTGATGAATAATAGATGGTAGGAAGTGATAGAACCACTTGAGTCATGATGATATTCTTGTCTAATGTAGAATTCTAGACATGATATTAGGCATGAGTATGAACTTAACATGAAAGGGGTTCTCACATAGTGATGGTTCTAGTGTTTTGAGGGCAAATCCAATATGATGAATTATGTATGTTAAGGCTCCAAGAGTGAAGCTTATTAGATAACGGTAGACAAGAGTGAAGCTTATGAGATAATGGTAGACTATTAGATAGAACTGTTATGATAAGATCTTACCACCTAATTTACCTCATGAAGGTTTGGATGCATAAAGTGATAGAATCACATGAGGTAGGATGATATCCATGTTTAGTGCATGAACCCTAGGTGTGAAGATTGAAAGTAGGCTTTGAACCTCAAGGAGGTGAAGTATGAGAGTATGCTTGTAGTAATTGAACTACTTGAGTTATGAATAGATCCATGTCTAATGTAGTCAATCTAGATATGATGATTTAATATGAGCATTGACCCTTGACAGGGCAAGATATGATAGTCTGCATGTTTTATGAAGTTTAGTACATGCTTTAGAAACCCTTTGAGAGTGAAGTGAATATGCCCATGACCTATTTGTAGTGTTGTTGAAAGGCTAATTCCATATACACACTTAAGCATGAACATGATAGAAGGTGAAAGGTTTGTCACCAATAGTGATTCTAAGGTTTGAAGACTAGTCTCACCTAATTGATTTAAAGGCTCTAGAGCCATCATAAATAGGTCATGGAGGTGATAGTTTCTCACGCATGATCTAATGAGCTATAATATGAGCTATGTTAGATTGAGTGTCAAGACATTCTTCCACTAATATGAACTTAAGTCAAGACTTAATGTGAACTCAATGGGACTTAATGCCTAGCACCGAGTGGATATGAATATGAGATGGAATCCCCTCCGTTAGTAGAGGGCGGGTTTCTAGAAGAAGTCTCATGAGATGGAAGCTCCTCTACTAGTATAGGCAGGTTTCTAGAAGCAATCTCCTTATCCCATAACTATGTGCCCACATAGGTGACTTAGCTATTGATTTCACCCAAGCTAAGAGTATAGTTCTACCCTCGGCAAGTAGAGCAACCCCTTTTTGATGTGGGGTAGACACCGGATTCCATGTTAGCTCACATGGTCTATGTCAGTTAAGGCTTATGTCCTAAATAGTGTAGTAGTATGAACAATAACAGTATTTATGAACTATGGGTACTTAAGAAGCCTTGCTTGGTATGACTAAAAGTATGGATCTTACTTATGCATTGCACAAGTATGCTTTGAAAGTATCTATGGTGTGTTCCTTTTATGTTATGGTGACCTATGAGATAAATATGCTAGTGTTTTATGCTTATGGTGTATGTTTGATGGATTCACTACAAGAAAAAGCTTTATATAAGACCAATATTTAGGGACGAGTTAATAATTCCATCTCAGAAAGTACATATATTGGGACGAGATTTTATTTCGGTCTTTAATTTTGTATGTTATTGTGAAGGTTCTAAATATGGTCTCTAGAAAAAGTAGTAATTGTTCCCAAATTAAAAATTAAGGGGTCTTATGAAATATATTGAAAACGGGAACTTCATATTTTCACCAAAATTGGCCGCCTAAAAATTCATTATTCATTAAAATTCTACAAGGAAAAGAAACAAAGAAAAGACACTTCAGTTTATTTCCTAAAAAATATCATGAAAGCAAACAACCCTAGCAGCGATCTTCCCAAGCTAACAACCATCTTCCCTTACAACGATCTTAGTATAGCTCTCAACTAAAAATCTGTGTTTTATCAAAACAAAGAAAGCATAGGTCTTCTTAGCACCAAACGCAGGCCAGGTCTCATCGATCAGTGTTTCATCTGTGTTTTCTCAGAACAAAGAAAGCAGAGGTCTGCCTAGCAGTGATCTCCACTGAATATATATCTTCTATTCCCTCAAATCTCAGGTATGCCTCCACTTCTACGAGCTGATTTGATTTTTTATGTAAAGTCAATTTTCTGTTTGTTTTATTCGAGTTATAACTCGTCTTCTTTGAGTTATTGTTCTCTAAGACTAGATGTTGATCGTTTTGTTAAAGAAGATTCAGTTTTGTAGTGTGATATGATCCCAAAAATGAAGGGGATCGATCAGTCCTTAATGAAGTAAGTGTTCCTAAAGATTAAGAATAATGAACTAAACTTGAAAAGAAGCACTAACAACTCAATGAGATAAAACAATATTAAGAGATAATATAGAGAGAGTTATGTTCAAGTTGAGAAATCTGTATGAATTACAAGTGAATAGAACTCTCTCTTGTAATTGCAGAATGTTACAAATGAGACAAGCGATTGCAGAATGTTTACAAAGCAAGTGAGACAAGTTATTGCAGAATGTTACAAATGAATAAATGAAACAGAGATTAGTTTTGTTTGGGTCTGAAACTGATGAAATATGTAAAACACAATAGAACTGATGCAAAATGACCTCCTGTGGTGCTGCACATAGAAGATTGAAAGACTAATAGTTTTGTTTGGGTCTGAAACTTGGAAAATTTGATAACTTTCAAGAAGATACATTCTAATAGTTGTTGAAAGCATTCTTTCAATTTTTTCTAGTTGGTTCTCTAATTTCTGTCTACTTGTATATCAGTTATGCATCCTCTTCTGTGAGTGTTTTTTCCTTCTCTAAACTTGAATTGTTGATTGTTTTCTTCTTATAGCATATATAGTGTATAGTGTGTGTACCTAAAGAATCGTTCATATTTTGACGCTGAAATTAACTCGAGATGATGAAAGATGAAGAAAGCAATAGAATTGATGCAAATTACCTCTTGTATATGATGTACATAGTAGGTAGAAACAATGATAGTTTCATTTAGGTTTCAAAACATAGAAAACTCGAGATTTTTCAAGAAGATACGTTCTAATAGTTGCACCATATTTGTTTCTGTTGTTGTAAAACTGAATCACTAGCTGTTTTCTGTTTGTTCAACTTTCTGGTAAGCTCTGTTTTGGGAGCTGACTTTTTCTTCTTCTCTATATTTGATTTGTTTGAGTTACACTACACTTCTTTGAATTACTCTTCTTCTCTGAGATTAGCTGGTCAATTTTTTTGAAGTATATTCAAGTTTGTAGTGTGATAAGATCCCAAAAATAAGGGGATCAACCCTAAGAGAAATGACTGCTCCTAAAGAAACAAAGCAGTGAGCTACTCTTGAATAGAGGCACCCACATGTAATGAGTTAAAACAGTGTTCAGAGAAAAGATATAGGAATTTGTATTCGAACTAATATACATGATTTCTCTTATTACTACATTGTCGCACATGATTTTTGTTTTGCGGTGGGATCACGGGAATGATTTCTCCTTTTGATTATTGATAATTCATACTGTTAAAAACTCATATTCTTGATTACTTTGATTCTATCCTTCAGTTCACTAGCAACTGTCTGAAAGACTACTTTTATTTTGTTCTTCAATTCACTGGATAGAAAGTTTCCTTATAATTTTTCCACCTTTGGCTCTTTTTACAAGTTCAATATGAAAACTGAAAATGTGGATGGATCAAGTATGAAAAGTACTATCGCATAACCTGCATATGACATCACCTGTATCAACTGCATGACCACTGATTTTTTTGCTGACCAAGTAAGTGTAAGGCTGAACTCTTAGGATACTAATAATGGTTCTCCATGTCTTAGATGTAATGGTGTCCCTACTTCCTGTGTTGATGCAATCTGTGAAAACTCTATAGCATTCTTATATTCATTCAAAGGCTGTTGATTTACCTGAGTTGTCACAAGTGATTTGAATTTGATTTAGCTGTGCAATCTGTGCAAGTGATTTGAATTTGATTTACCTGTGCAATCTGTACAATCTATGCAATCTGTGAAAGTGATTTGAATTTGAAGAACCTGATGGTGCCAAGTGATTTGAGTGATTATTAGTTCCCATATGTTCTTCATTGTGATTTCCTGAGCCTTGTAGACCATTCACTATTTGGACCTGGTTGTGTTCAAGTCGACTATCCTCCTTCCCATTCAATTCATTTTGAAATTTAGAACAACCATCTGCTTGTTCAATGAGTATCTCGGAGTTGTTGTTGGATTTTCTTATTAGTTCGATTTAATGTTGCTCCTCTAGTAGGGACCCCACCTGCCCCCTCATTCCTTTCTTCTTCAATTAATCCACCTAAGGTTCATCGAGATAATTTTCCTTGCCTATTCCAACTCTTCTTCTGAAATAGTTATCGCCATCGCTTCAATTTTTTGAATTTTTGAAGAGTTGGATGATTAATTCATGGATGAAGAGCCGGTGGCTATTCAATCACCTTTATAGAGCCAGTGATTAGAATTGTTCTCTGTAGTTTCTTTATGTTCCCTGCATTAGTGAAAGAATTTAAAGATCACTGCACATATAGTTTTTCTCTATTTTTTATTGATCTCTGTTTAAAATATAATTGTTCACTATTTTTTTTTCTGCACGTAAAGTGACACATCTTTTTTCACTGTTTTTTGTATTTTGTACAACTGTGCGCGAACATCTCTTTTTTCTGCACAAATATACATAATGATACTCCTTAACATAAATGTTTTGTGATAGAAAAATCACTTATCAGATTGCAGCTTCTATTTTTCACCATTTTCTAGCAGTAATCATATCTTCTTTCAACTCATCAATCAGTTTCCCTCATTCTTGGTTTCTATCTTTAGTACAAACACTTTTTGATACACTTAAATCAGTGTTGATGTTTTCCTCTCTTTTTCCATGTTGTTCCTCATCATGAATATTACTTCTTTGGTCTGTATAGGTAGGTGCTGTTTTTCCTCTTTGTTTCTGGCCTTTATTCCTCAGTATGTTTTCTTCGTCTACATCTGATGTGATAAGCCTGTTGTTACTGTGACTTTGTCCAATGGTTTCCTCATCTGATTGTATGTTTTTCTTATCTTCATATGTAATAGGTAAAACTTCATTCTGTTCAATGTTCTTGATCTGCATTTATCTTGGTGGCTTGTTAATCAACATCCTTAGAGTTGGCCTTATCTGGGCTGTCATTGTCTTGTTGTGCATAGTCTACGGTGTCAGCCTTCAATAAATAGTTCTATTAGATTTGATGCAATCACTGTAATGCAATCTGTAGACGTTTTAGACTTGTGACACACTCTCAAGGATCAGTTTGAGATTGTTTGGCTCCTACAAGGATTAAGAATTGGAAGAAAACAATAATAACTTGCTTGTTTCCCCTGCTACACAGACAACATGGTTCTTTCTCCTGAAACCTTTATATCTTGATTGTTAAATTCCTCCGCAACAGCCTGTTTCCCTTGAAACATAATATAAATCTTCTTGATGGAATTTTTTTCTATTTGTACTAATCTTTTGTCATTGAAATTCTGTTTTCGATATACATTTTGATTCTTGGTTTATTAATCTTTTTTTTAATGTGTCTATTTGCTGCTTTAAGTAGGCATTATTTGAAATATGACATGTACTAGATTTCTGCTTTTGAAAGATCTAAACAACAATTCAACATTCAGAATCATATAGAAGGCTATAGGCAATGTTGTTGTTATTAGACAGAAACCACAGTTCAACATTAAATTATAGACCTTAAGCATGAGACTATGATTCTTAATTTCTTAATTATGTAAATCCTCTTTGAAATGTATGAAGTGTTGATTAGTAAACTGAATTACTAATGTTTGTTCTACTTTCGACAACATTGCATGAATGCTGCTAAGTTGAGAAACAAACAAGACTACTCTTCACATAAATTTGATTCAACCATTTACATGTACAGAGTTTCACTGAAAACCTCACTGGATTCCCAAATCCCTAGTTCCTTTTTATCTTGTTTTTGCTTAGTAGAACCCTCTGTGAGTTCCAAAATATTGATTTACACCTTTACAAAGGTTTATTAATTTCAAAGTTTTATTAATCATTTTTTCTTATTTTCATGCAGATTATTGATATACCTAGATAATCCTTGGTGAATTTTGGATTTCTTTTGTGAAGATTGAAGCTACAAGTGAAGATGAAAGTTTAGAAGAAGCATAAGACCATTAATATTTTGCTAGGAAAGTTATGATAAACTTGAAATCATGGCCTAGCTCCGGATATTGTTAATTTGCTAAGCTTTTTTTTTGTTGAGAAATGTTGAAACTAACAACATGGGATGGTAACTTATTTTTATATTTATGTTAGCCTTTTGTATGAAGATATACCGTAGCAATTTTATATTTATTGACAAAGCTTGTAATTTTTTTGTGATATAAAGATCCAGAACCATTGGTGGTTAACTAGAGACCAAAATGTTTGCTTGTCTCTAAATATTCATCTAGGATGAGACTGTTTATTGTATCTAAAAGTTTCATCTAGGATGAGACAACTTCTTGTCCCTAAAGGTTCATCTAGGACGAGGTGTTTCTTGTTGCGAAAAACAATTTAGGACGACGTAGTTGATCATAAAAAAAAGTAATCTAGGATGAGGTAGTTGCTCGTCCCAAAAGAGTATTACTAGGACGAGTTAGTTGCTAGTCTCTAAAGGGATTTAATGACCAGAAAATGACTAATTTTCCAAGAAGGAAATCATCTATTTGGGACGAGATATGTAGTCTCTAAAGGTGTTTTGGCGACCAGCTTTGTTGCCGTCTCTAAAGATAGTTAACGACCAGCCAAAGGAACCCGTCCCAATTGACCTTTAGCGAAGAATCATTAAGGATGGGTGGCGACCAGCCTTTTCCCATCTCAATAGACTATCTGGGACTGGATATGGACTTTCTGGGACTATATTTCCCTTCCTTAGAGACTGTTTTTCTTGTAGTGATTGTTGCTATAGTTGCTTTCCATGATATGATTGACTAAAGGTGATAGTTACCTTGTCTATATGAAGTAAGATAATAATGAGGCCAAAGGAGGGTAAGTATGACTAGGATGACTTCAAGCTTATGCTTAGTGTGAAGGGTAGTATGGGATGCCTTTCATGCATTGCACAAGTGTGCTCTGTGGTTTCTTAGGAGTATAGTGCTCTTCTAGTAGAAAAGCTTAAAGACTTGACCATGTATATAGACTATGTTCTAGATGACCAAAAAGGGGTACTTAGTTTGGGTGGTATTATGGGATGCTATTGATGCATTGCACAAGTATGCTTTTAGGTTACTTGAGAGTAGTTCTATTATGGTATAGATGACTAAGAGTCAAAGAATGCTTATAAGTTGCTTATGTTGGAGACTTTGCTTATTATTATGATATTATCTCTTATGATTATAGTTTAAGTTTCATGAAGTATTTCATATGATTATGGATTATATCTTATATTGACTAAATCTTGTCTTATGCTCTTATGATTATGCTAGCTAACATATTTAGTACTAACGCATACTTTGCCTACATTCTCATAAAATGTTGGGTTTGGAGATTGAGTTCTACTCTTGGAGATAAGTTTCTAGAAGTTGCAAGGAGTTG